>NC_139708.1:44781514-44801514 GCF_964188405.1 Protomyctophum parallelum
TAGGTGTTTGAGTGAACTCGTGTTCTACTGTATTTTATGACCATTAATAAACATTTGGCATTTTATTATTACACACTGGTGTTTAGGTTTTAAACGCGTCACATGTTCCAGGGATTTACAGTGTACCCCACGAAAAAAAGAAAAGAAAAAAGCAGTGGAGTGATATAGCAGTTGTGGTTTGAGCCATGAGAGTTCTTGTTTTATTTATTTGCTTTTGTTCTTTTTAATTCATAATAAATGAGGCGGTCATGAAGGGTAAGTGAACCCTGGAAGAACACTTAAAAAATACATGAGCTTACTGTACTTAAATGGGAAGATTAACGCATCAGCGCTGTTGCGTTAAATGTGAATATGACCTTTCCAGTAACCACACAGACCGCAGTACCCACAACCATCCTCCGCAGTACCCACGTCTTTGTTTTACAGGACTTTTTTTTTTTTTTCAACCAAGGTTCATGTTTTAGGTTGTTATTAGCCTGAGCTAACGTTAGACATTTCTGGCCTAGATGGGAGGGCCGCGGCTCAGAAAACCGCGCACCCCGATTGGTTTACCGATCTGTCCGGTCCCCGGTCTCTCCTCCCCCCCCCCCCCCAGTGCAGCACTGGTATTGTGTCGACCAGAAGCAGAAACCACTGGTTGCTGGAGTATATACCATTCTAACAGACTGTCAAAGTTATTTCCACAGAGTCGGCACACGTTGGTTTTTTCCTTAGACGGTGTGGTGGGTTCTTCAGCCATTCTCCTCATTTTCCTCGCATAGCCTCGTTTGAAGTTCCACTGGTAATGATTTCCTCACGGTGTTATTTTGAGGGGTGCACACACCGCTCAGAGCCCTGACGTCACATCATTTGGAGCGATCCCACTTTTAGACCAGTGCAGCCCATGCGTAAATCCAGGCTTTCATTTTTCGCGCAGGCGAAATGAAAGCCTGGGTATCGAGGCTAGGTTGTTATTAGATAAAGTAAAAGATGAGTGTTAACCTTTTTTTCATTTGCTGCTTTCTTTCGTTTTAGGGATTTTAGCTGTTTGTGACAGGGGGGCGGGGGCATTCGAGCATGGGGCTAAATATGTGTTTTTTAACACAATTTTATGGTGGGTTAACATTACCAAATGTAATCAGATGTTCAAGACAGTGTTTCTGTCTGTTTAGTGGTTAACATTGATGTTACAGTAGTTAAGTAGAGCTACAGTACATCTCTCATACATTTGCATTACAATGACAGTCATTTATGACCGGGCCCACAATAAAGAGGTTTGAGCAGACCTGGAGGAGACCTGTGTTGATCCAGACCCTCTTGAGCAGACCTGGAGGAGACCTGTGTTGATCCAGACCCTCTTGAGCAGACCTGGAGGAGACCTGTGTTGATCCAGACCCTCTTCAACAGACCTGGAGGAGAACTGTGTTGATCCAGACCCTCTTCAACAGACCTGGAGGAGAACTGTGTTGATCCAGACCCTCTTCAACAGACCTGGAGGAGACCTGTGTTGATCCAGACCCTCTTCAACAGACCTGGAGGAGACCTGTGTTGATCCAGACCCTCTTCAACAGACCTGGAGGAGACCTGTGTTGATCCAGACCCTCTTCAACAGACCTGGAGGAGACCTGTGTTGATCCAGGCCCTCTTCAACAGACCTGGAGGAGACCTGTGTTGATCCAGACCCTCTTCAACAGACCTGGAGGAGACCTGTGTTGATCCAGACCCTCTTCAACAGACCTGGAGGAGACCTGTGTTGATCCAGACCCTCTTGAGCAGAACTGGAGGAGACCTGTGTTGATCCAGACCCTCTTCAACAGACCTGGAGGAGACCTGTGTTGATCCAGACCCTCTTCAACAGACCTGGAGGAGAACTGTGTTGATCCAGACCCTCTTCAACAGACCTGGAGGAGACCTGTGTTGATCCAGACCCTCTTCAACAGACCTGGAGGAGACCTGTGTTGATCCAGACCCTCTTCAACAGACCTGGAGGAGACCTGTGTTGATCCAGACCCTCTTGAACAGACCTGGAGGAGACCTGTGTTGATCCAGACCCTCTTCAACAGACCTGGAGGAGACCTGTGTTGATCCAGACCCTCTTCAACAGACCTGGAGGAGACCTGTGTTGATCCAGACAACAACTTCTGCGTTCCTCGCTTCACGTTTGCAAGGCCCTCTAGGCTGCAGCCACACCTCCAGGTGACGATACAGTATCGGCTCCACTGAGCGGATATTGTCCATATGCTTCGTTCATGTGACGGTTCATCAGCTACTGTATATGCTTGCAGTGACAGTTCACTGTGCGGCAGGACTTTATCTTTTACGTATACTGTATTAGTCAGCTGCCATATTATCCCGAGGGCCGATACAGTAGCTGACCAATCAGCACATTGCTCATCACCCTCTCTCTCTCTCTCTCTCTCTGACCTTTTGCCACACTCTCACACGGGGGGCAAATAAAGGCCTTTTAGACCCTCCGGAAAAACGCGGGCAAAAATCCTTTATTATTCCATTCTGACCTGAGATCAGAATCATACGAGGTTTCCACTGGACACACACCGGTCTGATTAACCCATTCTGACCTGAGATCAGATTCTAGAAATGTCAGTCGCTCTTCGATTTTTCAAAAATAGCAGACCTACAAGCTCGTATCGCGCCACTCGGTGGCGCGATATGAGCTTGTAGATCTGCTATTTTTCAATAGCTAAAGCATAACATGATGCTGACACCAAAATGGGTTCCCGTTCAGAATGGGTTAAGCATGTCTATAAGATCCTTGCGGTTATGCAGGCTAAAATCTTTGATTTTGCGATGAAATATGCAGGTTTTGATGTGGATTTTAAACACGCAATTTTGAAGGTTTTTTTTATGTGATTTTATGCGGTGAAATATTGCAGGAACTTGTGAAATATGCGGGGTAGTTTGTGCGATTATGTGCCTTTTTTTGTTTCTAAAAATGAAGTTAAATGCAATGGGGGATATTTCACTTTTGTAACGTCAAACTCCATTTTATACCGTGATAGATTCATTAAAAACTACCGTGTATATCCTTCTAATTATCCTTCTAATGCGTGAGGGGGGCCTGTGATTCTTCCATTACTTTTTTTCCCATTTATTATTTATATATATATATATATCTTTTAGGGCCGGGACTAATTGCGATTAATTACGATTAATTAACTACAGAAAAATTAATGCATTAAAAAAATTAACGCATTTTAATCGCACTATTTTTTTCACCGCGGAACGTTGTCACTGGACAGTTTTCAGACGGACCTGCGCACCAAGTGTCCGTGTCCTCTTCAGACAATAACACCACCAGAAACCGCAGACAGTTCACCAGACTGGGGGAAGCCGCTGAGATCACTTTGCTTGTCCCCGTGGATTAGAAATAGGATTTAAAAGGCTATCCGATGGTAGCGTGGATTACAGCACAGTTGTGTGCAATTATTCAATAAAGAATTATTACCCCTATTACTACAAAAACAATGTTTTATTGCTTAAACTTATGTATTCACTATTCATTGATTCACTAGTATACCAAAATCCATTTGAAAAAATTGCTTTCTCACTGTTCTCGGGTCAAATAATGATATGCGATTAAAATGTGATTAATCTAGATTAATTAAATCGCAAAGCCTCTGATTAATTAGAGGTCCCAGCTCTAATATCTTTTAATGTTTATTTGATTTGAAAGTGTCATATCCCTTTAAAATGCTATCTTTATAAAGATCCCACCCTCCCTCCTTGTGTGTGGTGTTTCTCTGTCTACTGGTTATTTTTAATAATCCCCTTATAACACTTTTTGGGCGTGAACCATAATAGCATCATGTCATGCTTTAGCTATTGAAAAACAGCAGATCTACAAGCTCGTAGCGCGCCACCGAGTGGCGCGCTACGAGCTTGTAGGTCTGCTATTTTTTTTAAATCGAAGAACCACTGACATAGAAACATAATAGCTTTTTCAGAAAACTGTCAGGATGTGGAAGACATTTTTTTAGAATCTGATCTCAGGTCAGAATGGGATAAGCTCTGTGTGCGCGTGCTGTACGCCCTGAGGAGGGACAAGGCTTAGAGAATATTAGTCCTGCCAAAAACACAAGTTTTCCCCAGAGATGAGAGCGAGGAGAGGATACATAGATTAGTTTATGAAGTGGCGGATGGAGCCGATCAATGGAGACTCTGTCTGTCTGTCTGTCTGTCTGTCTGTCTGTCTGTCTGTCTGTCTGTCTGTCTGTCTGTCTGTCTGTCTGTCCGTCCGTCCGTCCACACAGACACAAACAGTGCCCTGAACTGCTTGACGCGCCATTATTTGCCGTAGGGTATTTTTTTCCCCCTCCTGTATTCCATTGTCGCATCATATTTATGTCCTGCTGCAAAAACCAATTGCCCTCCGGGGACAAATAAAGTTACAAGTTTGAAGTTGATTTCTTATTTTCACTCTCTTTCTCCCGTTTCCATCGCTCGCCCCCACATCTCTCCTCTTCCGTTCTGTCCCCGCAGTGACAAATCCTTATTAAATCTTTATTTATTATAATAACGTTGCATCTTTATTTCATGTACATTTTCCTGCTTCGTTTCTTCCCCTCCTAATCTGCCCTTTTTCCATTATGTATTTAGTTAGCCGTAGCCAAATATTTTTACCCTTTTTTTCTTCCCAATTTAGTCGTTATGTCAATTAATTAATTCCTACCCACATACATTTAATTTCCTACTTTAATTTATTTGCTTATTTCGATGAGGCAGTGCACATTAAAAACACATTCTGGGCGGGAACCCCTTTTGGTGTTTTAAGCATTATGTTATACTTTAGCTATTGACAAATAGCAGATCTACAAGCTCGTAGATCGTGAAAATGTGGCGCAAATCTTTGAATATATATTATTTCAGAGCGAAAGTTTTTAACTCAAATCTTTGCTTCTGGGAGTTCTCTGGAACAACATATTTTGAGATGGGGGTCCGTGGCCAAATACAGATAATGTTGGGGGTCCTTGACATGAAAAGGGTTGAGCACCACTGACACAGAAACATGAGGATTTTCATAAAAATTTGTAGTAGACATGCCCTCAAATATCTCCACTCATCTGAGTGGACTGGACCTCTGTCCATATGCGTATAAGGACATCGTCCAGGGACCAATGTTTCACTGCGCAGGACACCACACCCGGAGAGATGAGGCAACTCTCCTTCTAAAGTTAAAACACATTCACCAACATATTTGGAATTAGCGGACCCATCATTTTGGTGATGGATCGGCTGGAAGTCGCCTGTAGGTCTGAGGCAGATAGAAGAGCCAGGGCCTCAACTGTACCCAGAGGCCTCGACCTTTAATCCCGCACATTTACAGCAACGTTATTTGGAAAAGAGCTGACTCTTCTCCCTTTCTCTGACAAATTGACCTACTAGCGTCCACTAGTCTGGTCAACAGGAGACCAATGCTTCAAAGAGGGTGATGAATAACACCAGGTGTCGAGACTCACACAACAAGGAACTCTGTCCCTCTGCAAAATCTACATGGGAAAGTAAAGATACAACCACATCAAAGGGATTACTTGTGATTTCACCCTGGGAACTCTAGAATACAGGAATTCTCAACCTATTAAAATATAGTGTACTGTAATCTACTGTTTAACTACCTCCACTCCTCTCATACCATATCTCTTTCTGTCTTCCCCCCCCACTCTATATCTGTCCCTCTCACGTGACAGCACCAGTGCATGCGGAAAGGGGGCGGAGCTTACACTGGGCAGGAAGGTTTAACTAGCAATACCCACCACGGGAAAGTTAGTTTTTATTTGGGCTCCTTAGTCCCAAGCAGTGATTTTATTGAGAGTGTTATTTCGTTTTTTGTGCTGTGAAGTGGATTTGTTTTATTTGCAAGTCTTTGCCTACCTAACACGGGTAGTGTACTCTGTTTTCTGTTTCAACACGTATTACTAGATACATACGTTCATATCAAAACAACTTTGCGGTCGACCACTACTCGCTCTGTTAGGGGCGTGGTCTTTTCACCAGTGGTGCGCGCCGTTCCGTCTCTATGGTAGGAACGGGGCGACGGAGATCTACCCCCATAGGGCCGTGACGTCCTGTTATCGTCGTCGAAGCGGATTGTTCTATAAGGAGGTGGTGGCGTGCCACGGTCTTGAGTAGGTGACCGAGAGGAGGAACGAACGTCACTACGTTGTTGGTAGCGGGAATTGGATGGTTCAGCATGTGCCCCCTCAAGCTCCTAGCTTACGCCACAACGGTGACTCAGGTCGAGAAGTTTGCTATATGCCACCTGAGAATTGGGAACGAAGAAGTTTATCATCCCTTCTATATCAGCCAGATAAACACGGTTCCTTTGCTGCTTGGAATAGACCTTTTAAACCGTTTCGGCCCACTCATTGATGTGCCTGGTTTAAAATTGTATATGACGGTGCGAACGCCAAGACCTTTAGAGACGGACTTGCCCGTAACGTCTGATTGTCTGATGGTAAAACATCAGACACTCCATGTTCCAGGCTCTCTGCCCATGAGCGCAGGGATACCCAGTGACCCCGTAGGGACCACTGCTACAGGAGGGACCACTAAGGCACCTGACACTTTGGATTCTCCCCGATCATACTTATGCAAGTTAGGAGAGAACCGGACAGGCCATCCTGAAACTTACTGCCCAGCAGTCATGGGTGGAGTACGACTCAACCAGGCACAAGTGACTAACGTAGTCCTTGCACTTTGGTCCGAAAAATCGGCAATTAGCTTGGAACTCTTCGAAAAACTGAGGAGCCTGAGATGGGAGCTTGAATTTGTTCCAAAGTCTTTCCGTTTCCAATTAGGAACGCCACAACCAACCACGGCTATAGCAGAAGGTATCTGCGCCCTCAATTTTGATTGGGAAAGTTTGCACTGCCTGCATGCTTTCCTTGTGGTGCCAGACCTCCCGTGTGACCTGTATATAGGAGCAGATCTCGCCATAAGGATGGCTATAGTGTTAGACACACTGAATGGGATGCTTTGGTCAAGGACCAAGGGACAGACCGCTCCGTGCCGATACTCCATTGGCCAGTTGACTTCGGGACAGACTATTCCTGAAGTTTGCATAACCAGGAACGTAAAAGAGGTCATCATTCCGGCTAGAACAACGGAAGTCTCGATCCAACTTGCTCTCCTTCCAGGACAATGCCTGGCGCAGCCTACCGTGGCTTTTCAACCTTCAAATGTGCTGCTGGGTTTGGGTCTTTCCCTAGTGGACATTCCCATTATGGAGGTGGTTGGCCGAACTTTCTATCTGTTGGTAGATAACTACACCCAGGATGACATTGTCATACCACCTTCTACTCCTTTAGGCTCACTGGTCAGTACTAGGCTGTGTGACTTAGGATTGACCATACCGGTTATAGGAAAACTTCCGCGATTCCTTCAACCATATAGAACTACTCCTGACGCTGCATATACCATGCCCACAGGTCTGATAACTATCGCCTCTCTGTTCCCAATTGAACCAGAATCAGTTGGGAGAATCGGGCTAGATGACAAAGACCATATGGTGATCTACAGCCTAGATGCCTCAGGCCCTACTGTGCCTCAGAGCCCTACCGCCACACCGCCCCCGGGCGAAAGTGAGCCATACCCGGGTTTTGAGTCACAGGTGCAGGAAGTTCTCTCTTCAACTGAAGGCGCTGAAAAGGAAGATATCAGGCACCGTTTCCACCTTTTGCTCTATAAGCATGGCAAGATCTTTGCACAAGACTCTTTAGATTGTGGGAAAACGGACATTCATACAGTCCGTATTCCCACTAAACCAGACGCACCCCCAACCTTTGTCCGTCAATATAAGATCCCACTGGCTTCCCAAGAACCTGTGCGGAAAATTATTGAGGAACTCTTGGAGAGGGGGATAATTCGTCAGTGCCAGTCAGTCTTTAATTCACCTATATGGCCGGTAAAGAAGGCACCATCAGATTCGTGCTCTGAAACTCGCTGGCGCCTGACTGTAGATTACCGAGCTTTAAATAAGCAGGTACCGTTATCCAGATGGCCAATGACGCGACTGGAACAGGAGCTCCCCAAGGTTAGGGATGCAAAATTCTTTACGGCATTGGATATTAGTCAAGGTTTCTGGACGATCTGCGTCGAGAAAAGTTCCCAGTTTCGTCTGGCTTTCACCTTTGGCAACAGACAATTCACTTGGAACAGACTTCCTTTCGGATTTTGTAATAGTCCTCAGGAATTTAATATCTTCCTGAATAAGGCCTGCCCTGATGCTTCAACGCGTGGAACAGTGATCTTTGTGGACGACATATTGATACGAACAAAGACTGCAGAAGACCACTTGACCGAGATTGACTATGTACTGACTCAGCTCTCAACCGCGGGGGCCAAGATATCAATTACAAAGGCACAATGGTTCCGCCAAAAGGTCAACTACGTCGGACTTACGATAGGACCTGGGGGAATCTCGCCTCAGGCCAAGCGGGTCCAGGGAATTCAAGGTCTCAAGGACCCAACCAACCTCACCGAGGTCCGTAGCTTCTTAGGCGTATGCAACTACTCCAGGCAGTTCATTGAGGGCTATGCCGACATTGCGCGACCCCTTACAGAACTCCTGAAGAAAGACGCCCCCTTTGTATGGACGGACGTCCACACTGAAGCAGTAAAAATCTTGAAGAAACAATTATGTTCGGCACCTTGCCTCGCGTATCCTAACATAGACAAGACTTTCTATCTTGAAATAGGCTACTCAGCCCATTGTCTGAGCGCTGGTCTCTACCAGGTCTATGATCAGGATAAGCGTGTGGTGGCTTACGCCAGCAAAATGCTCAGCCCTGCGGAGCAAAAGTTCTCGGACTGCGAGAAAGCGCTTTTCGCGGCGGTCTGGGCTGTAACGCATTTTTCCGACTGTGTCAGTGGACAGAAAATAATTATAGAAACATGTCATCAACCTGTCTCCTTCTTGAACAGTCAACGTATACGAGAAGGGGTGGTTACAAACGCACGTATTGCAACATGGCTCATGGCGTTTCAGTCCCACAACATCGAGGTTCAATATGCCCAGAACAATAGGGCACTCCTGGGCGCGGGACTTGCAACGTGCACAAGATGCACCCAGGACCCAACGGAGGTTATCAACACTCCCTATGTACCCGTAGCCCTCCTCCCCACGAACCATCATTATTATGATGAAAATGTGTGTCAAGACATGCGCATGGCGTATGTCGACGGATGTTCCTACTCCCACCCAGAACAACGACTGGCAGGTGCTGGCGTGTTGTGGGTTAAGAACGACCCAATTGGACCCCAAGGTTACAAATTGGGCCCCATGACTTCACAATACGCAGAAGTAGCTGCGGTTTTGATTGCTCTTCAATGTGCTGCTAACCATGACGTGCGTGAATTCGTTTTGTGCACAGATTCCAACTATGCACGTTTGAGTTTCACGTGCCATCTACCCGTCTGGAAGCAGAACGACTTTATAACAGCAGCACGCAAACCAGTCAAGCATAAAGACCTTATTATGGCATGCGACCGTTTGGTCATGTCCATGGACATGCAGGTTTACTGGAAGAAGGTCAGAGGTCACTCACGCCTCCCGGGCGCTGACAAAACCTATAACGATCTCGCTGACTCTCTAGCAAAGGAAGCGGCTCTAACGGGTCGTCTCTGGGAATTCCAGGAAGACCAACAAGGCGATATTCCGATCCCTACGATCTCGGTTTTAACGCGTCACCAAGCCGCTACGGCTCGCAAGACTGCAACAGATTCAGATCTTCCAATACCTCCCCCGCGAGCCCGGCGATCAACGTCCGCATCAGTCCTGTCCGAGGATTTAACCTCAGCACAGGCCGCGGACAAGGATATTTCCAGAATGTGTCACATTCTGTCTGATCCCTGTGCACCACCTGTCTCCGCGGACGAAATGGAGGCTTCCTCCGACCTGCGCCAGTTGGTGGCAGTTAAACACCACCTGCATCTGGTCGATGGTCTCCTGGTGTATGTGCCCGATGATTCCCATTCTCCTCGTCTCGTGGTTTCACGGGCACAGAGGGGGATAATGATGTCAATAGCCCATGATCTACCAACAGCAGGCCACAGGGGAGTGAAATCAACTCTGGATCATTTACGACAAGTGGTATTCTGGCCTGAAATGCACAAAGATGTTTCCGACTATGTGAAAGGGTGTTTAACTTGCTGTCAGTTCCAACCCGTTAACCCAAACTTCAGAGCACCACTTCAAAGTAGGGGAGTCACGTTCCCATGGTCACACATTCAGATTGACTGGATGGGCGCGTTTATTCCCTCGTCTAGGGGCTCGAGATACATTCTTAATGTAGTTTGCAACTTTACCAAATGGATAGAATGCTTTCCAGCAAGAAATAACACGGCACAGACAACTGCTCACCTCTTACTCAACCATCTCTTTACAAGATTTGGCCTCCCAGTCTCGATTGACTGCGATAGAGGAACCCATTTTACCGCAGACATAATGAAAGAGATATGGAAGCTGCTGGGAATTAAATGCAAGTTCCATATCAGCTATCACCCTGAGAGCTCGGGATTAGTGGAACGAGCTAATAAAAGTGTAATCACCATCCTAAAAAAGTTCGTAGCAGAAAACCAAAAAGACTGGGACGTCAAACTCCCATTAGTACTAATGGCAATGAGAGCGACGCCCCATACTTCGACAGGAGTATCGCCTTTCGAGTTAATGACTGGGCGACAAATGACTCTCCCACTACACCTACTGTACCAACCGGGAGACCTCAATCTAGCTACGGCATATACCACGCACCAGTACCTAACGGATCTAAACGCACATTTGAAATATGCATTCTCATTTGCGCAAAAACATCTGCAAGCCACCGCAATAGGACGAAAAGCGTACTATGATAAACAGGCATCGACCGACGAACTGCAGAAAGGAGATAAAGTATGGTACTACATCTTCGTCCCGCGAACCCAAACGGGGGAACTTTCAAAGAAATTCCTACCACACTGGTCCGGGCCTTACGAGATAGTCGAAAAGCTTTCTCCTGTTGCCTATAGGATCCTAATAAAAAGAGGACAAAACCAAATACTCAAATGGGTCCATAGAAACCAAATCCGACCCCACAAGCCGCCCAAGAGATTTGAGAAACCAGACGTGCAAGAATCACCGTCTGATTAAAAGAAATTAACCTCTTAACGGGCAGCACAAGTACCCAATTTAATTGCATGAACCACTAAGAAAGCCATTAATCACGTGTGAATAATAGCATTGTGTAGATTAAACAATGGTCTATTATTATTATCTTTTTCTGTGTTTATGTTTAACAATATAACAACCCACTAATCAAAACCGTTTGTGGTCTGTTCCAGGATGGATTACCTGTTATGTGCAATATTGTGCATGATCATAACCACAACAACGGCACAACCACTGTTCAAATCAGGCCCCGACGCGGGAATAGCCTTACGAGAGCAGCAGGGGCTCCTGATAACCAACTGCAAGACCATCACCCAGAAAGTCTACACACAACTCAACGCCACAATGCTGTACCAAAAACATCTTAGCACCGTTGCCCTCAAAAAGAAGTTGGAACCGGAAGGACAAATCTGGATTGAAGACATCTTACAACACGCTAGCGAAGACATCACTCACATGCTAACCCAATTGGAAAAGGTCACAGTAACACGCGAGGACCTCACGGGACACACCGTACACTCTGGCACTCGCGAAGAACAGAAAAAGGGACTTCCCGTCCGGAAAAAGCGCTTTGTAGGGGCGCTACTTACGGTAGCAAATATTTTCGGTACTCTTTTCAATCTCGGAGCCACAAGCATGAATGCAATAAGTATCAAGACCCTGAGAAAACAAGTCGGTGAAATTCAACGTGACCTCCCTGCCCTCAGACAGGCAGTAAACTTTCAGAGCGATCAAATTCACACTGTCGGGGCAACGCTTAGAGACACCATAATCTTACTAAACTCTCAGTCTGACCTCCTGAATAAGACCGCCCGTGGCATGCTAGCAAACCAAAAACTATTGGGAGTCGACATGGCGCACTCCAGCATAACCAGCATGCTTATGACTGATTTCCTTAGAGAGGTTAGCTCGTCCATAGACTCCCTAGCTATAGGAAGAATTCCTCCTTACCTCACCCCTCTATCCTTGGTGAAAAGAATTATCGAGAAAAGCACCGGAGAAAAACCAAGTGATCTCCAAGGCCACCTTGCCTACTCTTTGGGTGGTGCAATCACCTTGTCAGTAGACCCCCAGAGAGGAGAGCTTGTGTTTCTCCTCACACTCCCCGTAATCGACGAAAAAAACATCTATCGCATGAAGGATGTAGTCAACGTTGGTTCCTGGGAAGGGGACACCCACGTCAGGATCATGACGCCACCAGTGGTGGCATATCATGACACAAGTCCAGGCCTATACCTGGCACCCAATCTGAATCTGTGCACTTTGACAAAAGAAGCCCACTACCTCTGTCCCTCAAAACCATTCATATCCGACTCAACTAACGGGATCTGTGGCCTTCAGTCTATGCCCGACCAGTCAAAATGCCGAGCAGAACTCACCCCAAGGAGCCAAGTCTCCGAAACTCAAGCAGAGATCTTGGGGGACCAGTGGTTAATCCACACCTCCTCTCTAGTGGCCACAGTGCGATATGAACTGCACGACACCTCCACAAAAGTAGATCTCCCGAACCAAACGTTTCTGCTCTATATTCCTGAAAACACTCTGGTTCAAGTAGATGATCTGGTACTGTACCACCTACCAGAGGATATCTACGACTCCGACATAGAAATGTCGGATTTCTTTCAAAACCACAAGGTAGTGATTGATCCAGCCACTGACAAATTGGTCCAGACAGGAATCCAAAAGGTTGATCTCACTGCTTTAGACCAAGCCCTTAAAACTACACCGTACGTAAGCACCAGCGTGCTAACTCTCGTGGGCTCCTCATGGTCCACCCCAGACTCCATGCTGTTTGCGCTTCTAATTCTCAGCTACATAGTGGTAATTGCTGTCACCTGCTGGGCCGTGAGACGTTTCGGTACGTTCCGGATAGCCACAAAAAGGTTGGTCGAAAATCAGACCCTCCTCTCCCGTGACAACCGTCTGAAGGCCACCAATGCCAATGTCACTGAGACCTAAACATCACCGATCCATAACAACTAAAGGCCTTGTGTCTTCATATAAAAATAAAAATCCTCTGTATAACTTTCCATTTTAAAAATGCGCAACTTTTCATGTAATCAAGCTTAATGGTTGCGTCTCCAATTGAGTAAAGTTCACCATTAGTCCTCGTGCACTTAGTATTTACACTACCTCAAAGTCACGTGTTTACAGTATAATCTACCTCACATTCTCTCTCTTTCTTTCACTCTATTGAAGCTAGACATGAAGGTTTAGAATGTTCTCTTTGCCATAAACCATATGATCAAAGTGCATGACATTGAATTAAGTGCTGTAGACCTTTTCGGCCGTCCTTGGTTTCGCCAAAATCAGGAAAGGAAACTTTCATGAGTTTGCCGATGGGGGATTTGTAGTAGACATGCCCTCAAATATCTCCACTCATCTGAGTGGACTGGACCTCTGTCCATATGCGTATAAGGACATCGTCCAGGGACCAATGTTTCACTGCGCAGGACACCACACCCGGAGAGATGAGGCAACTCTCCTTCTAAAGTTAAAACACATTCACCAACATATTTGGAATTAGCGGACCCATCATTTTGGTGATGGATCGGCTGGAAGTCGCCTGTAGGTCTGAGGCAGATAGAAGAGCCAGGGCCTCAACTGTACCCAGAGGCCTCGACCTTTAATCCCGCACATTTACAGCAACGTTATTTGGAAAAGAGCTGACTCTTCTCCCTTTCTCTGACAAATTGACCTACTAGCGTCCACTAGTCTGGTCAACAGGAGACCAATGCTTCAAAGAGGGTGATGAATAACACCAGGTGTCGAGACTCACACAACAAGGAACTCTGTCCCTCTGCAAAATCTACATGGGAAAGTAAAGATACAACCACATCAAAGGGATTACTTGTGATTTCACCCTGGGAACTCTAGAATACAGGAATTCTCAACCTATTAAAATATAGTGTACTGTAATCTACTGTTTAACTACCTCCACTCCTCTCATACCATATCTCTTTCTGTCTTCCCCCCCCACTCTATATCTGTCCCTCTCACGTGACAGCACCAGTGCATGCGGAAAGGGGGCGGAGCTTACACTGGGCAGGAAGGTTTAACTAGCAATACCCACCACGGGAAAGTTAGTTTTTATTTGGGCTCCTTAGTCCCAAGCAGTGATTTTATTGAGAGTGTTATTTCGTTTTTTGTGCTGTGAAGTGGATTTGTTTTATTTGCAAGTCTTTGCCTACCTAACACGGGTAGTGTACTCTGTTTTCTGTTTCAACACGTATTACTAGATACATACGTTCATATCAAAACAACTTTGCGGTGACAATATTGTATTCAAAAAGAAAGGGAGATTGTTTAGTCTAAACTTTGGAAAGTCTGACGAGATATTTTCTAAAAGACAAAGACCAGGACAATCACCAAAATCGTTTCAATCCAATCGAACTGACTTTGATAACACCAAACTTGGAGCTCAAGGAGAGCCATCGGGGGAGACGCGCGCGCCGACACTTCAATCAGTCTAAGGCATTTGCTAGCCTGGATCAGAACCGTGACATCTGTTCTAAACTAGGAAAAGTGACATTTGCCTTGCCGGAGAAGGAAAGGAGAAAAAGTGACATTGCTGTGCCAGCGAAGTTGCCCACGCCCGGCGAAGTAAACATCAAAAGGCTTTTGCCAGCGAAGTTGCCCACGTCCGGTGAAGTAATAGCTCTGCCGCTGAAGTTAGGCCCTGGCCGCCAGAAGATTTGAGCCAAGCAGAGGGGAGAACCACAGTACCACACCGCTAGAATCATTTGCCCACGGCACAACTAAGGTCTGTCGGTGTACCTTGATTTATGTGGTTTTTGATTAAGAGAACAATTAAGTCATAAAGACATCGGTGATTTTGTTACTCTCCCTCCACTCTCTCTCTCTCTCTCTCTCTCTCACTCTGTCAGTGCAGCTCACTACTGTCTGCCATTCGTTATAACAACCTAAGATAGCTGAATTCATT
Organism: Protomyctophum parallelum; assembly: GCF_964188405.1. NCBI lineage: Eukaryota > Metazoa > Chordata > Actinopteri > Myctophiformes > Myctophidae > Protomyctophum > Protomyctophum parallelum. The sequence continues at coordinate 44,796,598 of NC_139708.1, forward strand.
TGTATCAGTCTCGATATAATAAACAGAATTGATTGGAAATCAATGGTTATATGATTGTGTTACTGTACTAATGTTTGATATAAGCAAGCGACACTGCAAATGATCAAAGAACTAAGTATTAATCTTGCCTGGCCACACCAGAAGACGTTGTGTATTTGTAACCATTATCAATTCATTCTTAGTGGTTATAAATATCATAATTAATCAGGCATAATTGCTACAACTGTCAGGATTTAGAAGGAATTTGTAGAATCGTCCTCAGGTCTAAATGGGTTAATGGACATTACATGGAAATATAACGGATTTAGCAATATAGTTTTCATCCGCAGTCCCCACACAAAACATAACGAAACACATAGGCAGGCAGTGAAGCACATCATACTACGAGACAAAGCATAAAAACATACATTCAAGAAAGAAAGTACAAGGAATAAAGTGCATCTATTATGGTTCAGGAGTGTTGTTAGAGATAGGGTGAGAAGTTCAGAGTTCACACGAGAGAGACTCGGAGTAGAACCGCTGCTCCTTTCGCCTGGAAAGGAGTCAGCTGAGGTGGTTCGGGGCATCTGGTTAGGATGCCTCTCGGGCGCCTCCCTAGGGAGGTCCTCGACGCACGTCCCACTGGGAGGAGACCCCCGGGGCAGACCAAGGACCACGTCCCACTGGGAGGAGACCCCGGGGCAGACCAAGGATCACGTCCCACTGGGAGGAGACCCTGGGGCAGACCAAGGACCACGTCCCACTGGGAGGAGACCCCGGGGCAGACCAAGGACCACGTCCCACTGGGAGGAGACCCCCGGGGCAGACCAAGGACCACGTCCCACTGGGAGGAGACCCCCGGGGCAGACCAAGGAACACGTCCCACTGGGAGGAGACCCCGGGGCAGACCAAGGACCACGTCCCACTGGGAGGAGACCCCGGGGCAGACCAAGGACCACGTCCCACTGGGAGGAGACCCTAGGGCAGACCAAGGACCACGTCCCACTGGGAGTGGGACTCACTGGCCTTGGAACGTCTCGGAATCCCCCAGGAGGAAGTCACTAATGTTGCTCTGGAGAGGGAAGTCTGGAGCTCTCTGGTGGAGCTGTTGCCCCCGCGACCCGACTACGGATAAGCGGTTGAAGATGGATGGATGGAGTGTTGTTATAGAGCAATACAGATTTGTAACTAAAGTAACTTGGGCATAACGTGCAGTATTGCTTTCAAGTAATACAGACTAGACTATACATGGTAAAAGGTTTGGTCGTCGAGGAAGCTTTTTCTTTTTTCTAGATTGAACTTAAAGGATGGAAATGGAAATGACTCACCTGCCAGAGAGGAGCCCCCACCGGGAGGACGTAGTAGGGCCTTAATACCAGTGGCTGAAAAAGTACTCAATTGTTTTACTCAAGTAAAAGTACCAATACTGCATGTAAAGTTGGCCGAGTGGCCAAGGCTCCAAAAAAATGAAAAAAAAAAAGTCCAAAAATACAGGTAATGTTGGCCTAATGCGTCACTCTGCCTAAGTGTAAATGAAGTTAAAAGGATTAGCCTGATGAGTGATGACTCAGCCTTGGATCAAGACGGTCGACTCATCAGGCTAATCTTTTTTTTGTATCATCCTCTCCTTGTTGATATATTATATTATTACATAATATATTATATATATGCCAATATGCCATTCAGGTCAGTAGCCTCAACGCACTGCCGCCACCCACCACCCCAGCCCCCACCCCCACCCCCACACCACATGCAGTGTTGGATGAAATAAAGTCAATGATATAGCTATCAGTGCCTGTGATAGGGGCGGTTTAACGGGTCCATTTTTTTGACGGGCCGGGGCGGATCTGGTTTCTATAGTTTTATATAAATCACGGGTATAACGGACGGGTTGCGGAAACTGATGATTGATTGACGGGCGGTGACGGGAACGGGTATCGGAATTTGGACCGGTGCAGCACTCTGCCTCGAGCCCAACTGAACTGCCTCACTGCCCCTCTGCAGCCTCCCTCTTAACCCATTCTGACCTGAGATCAGATTCTAAAAATGTCAGTCGTTCTTCGATTTTTCAAAAAATAGCAGACCTACAAGCTCGTATCGCGCCACTCGGTGGCGCAATATGAGCTTGTAGATCTGCTATTTTTCAATAGCTAAAGCATAACATGATGCCGACACCAAAATGGGTGCCCGTTCAGAATGGGTTAACTTACACAATTACTAAACCAACTCCAATACATTTCAGATACATTTACATGCGCCACAACATCAAGATAAATAGAACACATAACACAAAACACAAAACAGACACCCCTCCTGCTCTCTAGCACTTGGCACCTTCCCCCGCTCAATCAAGAGGAGCACCGGCACTGCTGGAGAGCCAGGTGCCAAACAATCATCATAATTAAACACAAATGACAACAAACATATTATGCAAAGTATACTCGTGTTCTCTTTCACAATTCACTGCGAGTAACCCGGGCACGTATGCACGTACACACGCACGTACACACAAGCGCGCGCACACACACACACACACACACACACACACACACACACACACACACACACACACACACACACACACACACACACACACACACACACACACAAGCATGCATGCTCATGGATACATTCTGATGTAGTAGAAGATGCACAAATACAACACAGACACACACACACGCACCCACCCACGCACACACACAGACAGACGCTTGACAGCCTGTTACATTCCTGGCTGTGTGCTGACAGAAGCTGGCTGCAGACAGAACGCTCACCAGATTGATGGAGCCGTCTCTGGCCATGCCTGCAGAGAGCTGGCTCTGTGTGTGTGTGTGTGTGTGCGCGTGCGTGCATGTGCGTGCGTGCATACATGAACAAAACTGATTTCCCCACATTTCCGCTGATGGGTCTGTTGGCCTTGGTTCAATAAAGGCAGCTCATACGTCTAGATGTGAAGTCATCTGATTAGTTGGCTGCCAATACAATGATAGTAAGTGCCTTGGACAGCGACACACAAACCATGCGTGAACATGGAACTAATGGTAAATGGTGTATTTATATAGCGCCTTTATCCAAGGCGCTTTACAGAGATTGTGCATTACATTCACCCATTCACACACACATTCATACACCGATTGCGGCGGAAGCCATGCAAGGCACCAACCAGCACATCGGGAGCAATTAGGGGTTCAGTGCCTTGCCCAAGGACACTTCCACATGTAGACAGGAGGAGGAGCCGGGATTCGAACCGCCGACCCATGGATCATTGGACGACCTGCTCTACCTCCTGAGCCTCATACACACATATCAAACGAACATTCTGTGTTCCGTCATGTGTTTCATGGCCGCCTCAATTCTTTTCCAATGGAAGTCAGGTCGTTTGACAACAAAGTTTGGTCAAACCATGTGACTTCCAATGTCGTGTACAGGGCCTCAGGCTGCATCGGAATCATCAGAAGCAACATTCCGCAAGTGCCAAAGCTCTCATGTTCTCAAAAAAACTAAAGTTATTATTTTTATTTAAATTCATCAGGCATTTGTTTTGTTTTATAATTCTGTGGGTGTCAAGTTATTAGCGTCTCTGCATGGTACTCATAACAGTATACATAATGCCGGGTCGCCTATGGGAGTGCAGGCCTCTATAATATGTGGAAGATTGCTCGCAAAAAATGCTATCTTTGTGGTGTTGGCATTATGTTATGCTTTAGCTATTGAAAAATAGCAGATCTACAAGCTCATATCGCGCCACTCGGTGGCGCGATATGAGCTTGTAGGTCTGCTATTTTTGAAAAATCGAAGACACTTTTAGAATCTGATCTCAGGTCAGAATGGGTTAATAATTAAACTGTCAGGATTTAATAGACATTTTTAGAATCTGATCTCAGGTCAGAGCCATGCATGTTGTAGTTGTTGTGTATACCGTGGCCTTGGCCAAGTGATCCAACTGTTACAGCCAGCCAGCCAGTCCATCCATCCAGCCAGTCAGTCAGTCAGCCAGCCAGCCAGCCAGCCAGCCAGCCAGCCAGCCAGCCAGCCAGTCAGTCAGTCAGCCAGCCAGCCCAGTCATCCATCCATCCAGCCAGCCAGCCAGCCAGCCAGTCAGTCAGTCAGTCGGATAGCATTAGCAGGATTAGCTCCATGCTCCCCTATAGCCTCTGTTCCATGTCTTGTCCACTACCACCACCAGGCATGGATCTGCTCTCTCTGTCTCTTCTAATCCATCTCTCCCTTTACCCCTCTCCGCCTCTCTTCTAATCCATCTCTCCCTTTACCCCGTCTCTGCCTCCAACGCTTATGTTCCATTCTTTCACTTCTGTGCATGGCGAGCCTCATCTTGCTGTAAATGTCATCTTCCCCTCCCCCCTTTTTCTCTCTCTCTCTCCACGCATTCCTTTTGTACTTCCCATTGGTGTCTCTGTATTATCTCAGCCTAGTGTCCTCTGCCTTGCCCTCAATTCTTTTTTTGGCCAGTCATTTTTTTTTCCAGAAGGGACAACTCTCTCTCTCTCTCTCTTGTGGTCGCACGCTCTCACCTCCTTTCTCTCTCCCTCCCTCCCTCCCTCCCTCCCTCCCTCTTGGTGATTTATTCATTCAGTCCTGTCATTATCGAGTGTGTTCAGGGTCTCTTTTCACGGTCCGGCCGGCTCTTATCAGGCCCTGTCAGGTGTCCATTTAAAGCCCTACTGAACAGTACCGAGCACAAAGGTGGGCTTCTACAGAATGCCACCATGCAGCGCAGCGCTGACACACAACGCTGGGCAGGGAGGGACGTTCTGATTAGTGGACTTTACAGTTTACTTTATATACTGCACGACTCTTCAGTGAATGTTTCTCGATGTTTCTCTTTCAATCTCCTTTCTTTTGAAGTATGTATTTATAGAAGTGAAGTCCGTACACAATAATAAACAGCTTTACGCATCAATTAAACGTGCCAGAAAT
>NC_139708.1:44806514-44821514 GCF_964188405.1 Protomyctophum parallelum
TGAAGTGAGCAGTGCAATGTTGCACAACATTGCACTGCTCACTTCACATGGGTGTGATTTTTATTATTATTACAGTAGAAGTATTTTTCTTATGAAAGCAGAGAGTCTTCTGTTTCATACGGTATATAGTATGTACATGTCGCTATAGGCCTTATTTTGTGAATAATGGTTCTTCAGGTCCATGCATTTTCTGAAATCCTCAGAGTATTTTAGACAAGACAAGGAACTGACAACTAAATATTCACAAAATAAGGCCTATACATACTATATACCGTATGAAACAGAAGACTCTCTGCTTTCATAAGAAAAATACTTCTACTGTAATAATAATGAAAATCACACCCCTGTGAAGTGAGCAGTGCAATGTTGCACTGCTCACTTCACAACATTGCACTGCTCACTTCACATGGGTGTGATTTTTATTATTATTACAGTATTAGTTTTTTTCTTATGAAAGCAGAGAGTCTTCTGTTTCATACGGTATATAGTATGTACATGTCGCTATATGCCTTATTTTGTGAATAATAGTTCTATAGGTCCATGCTTTCTCTAATCAGACCAGTGTGTGTCCAGTGGAAACCTCGTATGAATCTGATCTCAGGTCAGAATGGGCTAAAGTTATCTCTGAAAAAGAGAATTTTATAAATGAAATGGATTCAATAGTCTAGTATTGACAAACAGTATATGGGATATGTGTATTTTATTTGTTTTCCTCCTAAAATTAGACATTTAGGGCTTTCATTCAGTGTGTAGTTGATACTTTATTTATGTTTATATCTGCCTGTCATGATAACGTCATGATGATGATGATTCTATGCACATATGTGATCATTGTCTCAGTAAACAAAATCAACAGATCGTTTGATAGCATAACAGTGACTTGAGAGGTTGACATGTCTGGACATGAACCACAGGAGCGACTCAACTCGCAGTGGGGGGGGGGGTTCCACGACATGTCTGGACATGAACCACAGGAGCGATAAGCGTAGCCAGGCTGGCTGTGATTTCGACAAAATGACAGACAACACGATGGCTTCCGCAGCTTAGGATTGTATTAGTTATCCATTACAAACGGGTCGATTACGTCCCAGACGCCTTATCACTGCAATTGGCTGGCGAAGGCGCTATGGCGATTATGGTGATCAACTGCCGAGAATCTTTTTTCCGAGAATGAGAGTAGCATTGCAAACTGCAAAACGATCGATCGCAACTCGCAGTGTGGGGGGGGTTCCACGGTGTGATATCTGCTAGCCTAGTATACTGCTTCTTTGTCCAAACATGGCTGACGCGACGGCGAAAAAAAGACAGTTGGTCAGATGTATACTGCTTCTCCTATGGCGGTCCTTCGAGAATACGTCATTCGTTTCGCGTATACCTGTCCGTGAAATGGCGATCGACCGTTGGAGATTATTATTGGTTTATATACGGGTTTATATTTCCGAGAATGAGGCGGCAGACCGGTGAGTTGTCGTTGGAAAGAATTAGAGAGGGCTGTGTCGGCGGTGCAAGGCGATCGCAAGGCGCAGTGGGGCCTGGGGGGGGGAACTCAAACTGCCAAAGCGATCAAGAGACTCCCCCCACAAAGCTTCCTCGGGAGAAACCATGTAGAAACAGGAGGGGAGGGGGAATCGAGTGTATTCACAGACACTAGAGTATGGGTAACTCCATTTTAGATGCCCTGACATCTGCGTTGGTCTATGCCGTTGCCGTGCAGACCCATACGTGTAATGGAGGCATTGGAGGAGGGAGCGTCTTCGCCACAGACAGACCTCTTTTCAGGAGGGAGGGGCTTTTTACTCCCGGATCACATATTGGAGCTTCCTGGAGACGAAAGCTGTTATTTTCTTCGGTGTCCTGGAGCATAGGACGTTGATGTACAGTAAGCAATAAAAAAACGTATAAAACGTATACATACGCTTCGCGCGTACGGCGTTCGATATTAATAAAGCGTATGGATACGTTTCCAGCATTTTTTGTGTTAAGCTCACCAGTAATAGACAGGCCCTCTGTTTGCTCTCAGCACCACCACCCCAGCACCACCAGTGAAAAATAAATAAAAAAATAATTTACCAAAATGTCCGGTGAATTCGTTTTCTTCTGATACACTGTTGGGGGAAAAAAAATGCAAAACATGTTTATTGACATTTCTCATGTTAACGATAAAATAGTATAGTACAGGCACACACATCCAATCCCATACCAGTTCTTTAAAAGGTTTATTATTGAAATGGAGCACACGCAGGCCAACGTCTTACAAGTGCCTGTAGACATTTCAGTCCATCAATTAGTCAAAACAAAGTTTTATATAATAGAATTCTTATACACAAGGAAGATCCCGACTCAGTTGTATTAATAATATCCCCTCTTTCTTCTTGAAAACAACCCCCCCCCCCCTAGAGAAACGCATCCCATAGTCGTCAGTAGGTCGACGTTAAGATGGCGCAGTCTGCCTTTACGTATAGAAAAAGCCCTTATATAAGCAGTTAATCAACGAGATTCACAGCAGACAAAGTGGTACAGCATACAGTATACAATAATACACAAGTAGTACATAGCAATACAGGTGGCAGTCTACTCTACTGCCACCTGGTGGTTAAAGTATCATGAAACAACACAACACAAGTTTTATTATTTTTCTTTCTTTTTTTGCAAATGGAGAAGCTGCACACAGTGAACCACAAAACCTTTCTTTGAACCCTCCAGCTAAGCCCACTGAGCAATAGCCGGCTATTAGACCTGCGTCTAAAAAATGGGATACAAAACGTCTAAAAATGAAAGTTTTCTTAGACGTCTATCCTTAGATTAGACATTGATTAGCTTTTGTTAAAACGTCTATATATAGACGGTCTATATATAGACGTCTAATCAACCGCTAATCAATTTCTAATCTAAGCATAGACGTCTAAAAAACGATTATTTTAGATGTTTTTTATCCCATTTTTAGACGGCCCTTTAGACGAATATTAGACCAAAAAATGCTCAGTGGGGTGTCGTTGCCAAAAGCACTTGGATTACAATGCATTGTAATTGTTGTCTTTTTTTTGTTTCATTTTTGTCTTTTTATATGTAAATGTTATACTGTGACTGTGTGTGTTTGTACACTGTACAATGGTACCTCAAATTAAAATCACAAGCTTTGAACATTAAATTGATTGGTAACGGTACGTGTGTGTGTGCGTGTGCGTGTGCGTGTGCGTGTGCGTGTGCGTGTGCATGTGCATGTGCATGTGCATGTGCATGTGCATGTGCATGTGCATGTGCATGTGCATGTGCAGCTTCGAGTCTAAAGTTTCCGGAAGCACTTTCATCAATTCCATCAATGAAATGATTTTTGTTTTCATTCTTTTTTTTTTTTTTGACAGAACCGCAAACCTTGAAAAAACACAGTACAAAAACGAAAACAAACAAACCAACCAACAAAAAACAAAACAAAGGAACAATAAACAATTAAATAGAATCATACACCATAATCAATATACTGTATTGCTAGGGGATCAGAGAACCCAAGTATGTCTACCAGGTTGCATTCAGATCACCTGTCGTAGAATACTTGCATTGTTCCAGTTATTACGAGAGAGGAGAGGTTTTTACAAACAGTCATCTGTGAGCAAGCGGCGCCATATAGAGAATCAGCGGAGATTGAGTATAGTACAGTAACTACAGTATGCAGTACAGTATAGTACAGTAACTACACATTATGCAGTCTATAGTCTGATGGCCCAAAGACAGCATCAACATTCTTGCCGTTTTGGATTGTATAAACATCAGCTATAAGGTGTACTCAATTTCCTCTGATTAAGGGGTTTCATTTGGTCCTGTTTGTGAGAGTGGACATAATAATATCAGAAATATCATGTTTCCAAAGACCTTAATGAATGTTTTGTGTACCGTGCGTGCGTGCGTGAGTGTGTATGCATGTGTGCGACGGTGCGTGTGTGTGTTTGTGTGCGTGCGTGCCTGCCTGCCTGCGTGCGTGTCTGGTAAAATATTTACATATCCGCCACTGAGGCATAAAACCTGTCTTTGGCCCTACAGTCGTCGGCAATCCCAACTTAATCAGGTCATGATTTGTCTAGGGCATGTCTGATGACACTGTTACAGTCAGACATAAACCAGTCCATCCAGCACAGGGAGAGGAAAAAAAAACAATCCCTGGAAAAAAGTCCAAATAGTCCAACCACAGGGAATCGATCGATAGGTGTCACTGTTCAGAAGTAGATCCACATGTTTGTGTCTGTCTGGAACCTCCGAGGTGCAAAACTTTGACAGGAACAACTTTCCCGAGCGTCTCTCATCATCAGCCACTCTATAATGGCTGTTTGAGCCAATCGCGGTGTCGAGCTGCTCAGACATATTATATAGTCTGTCCGCTTTGAGAGCATGTCCGCCGGCTCTATGGAGGCCTCGAGGGCTCGCTGGAGGCTACATTTCCTAATTGTACATTTCCTGGAGTGGTGTGTGTGTGTGTGTGTGTGTGTGTGTGTGTGTGTACATTTCCTGGAGCGGTGTGTGTGTGTGTGTGTTGCTGTGGTATTACAACTCTCAAGTTTAGAGTTTCACAGTTAGTTAGTGGTGCAAAATGTAACTTCCCACTGACTTGAGATTTAAATGTAAAAGTTTTTAGTTCTCATTCCTTTTTGACACGGCAGAAGATCCATTTGTACACATCCTTCATGTCCACGATAACATCCTGCCGCGTGTCCACTGACAGCAACGCGCCGCGTTTCAAAGCGTTTAATTTTGAGCACAGCAAGATAGATAGATACTGCCCAGAATATCATATTCCTTCGCTGTTGTTGTTGTTATCGGTTGTTTTTTGCAGAACACCCAGATAAAATTGAAAACAAAAAATAGCAATAGCAGATGTGTCCCTCTCTCTTCTCCGCTCAACATCTTCTTATCCCAAGCCCTTGGATGCCCCCAAACTCATTTTTAATCCCAAACCACCCAGCCCTACTAAAATCCCATCGGGCCTTGAGCAAGGGGAGGAGAGAAAGAAAGAGCAGAGGGAGAGGATTGACCGCTAGCGGTATAGAGGAGCGACCGATAGCGGTAGAGGAGCGACCGATAGCGGTATAGAGGAGCGACCGCTAGCGGTAGAGGAGCGACCGATAGCGGTAGAGGAGCGACCGATAGCAGTAGAGAGGAGCGACCGCTAGCGGTAGAGAGGAGCGACCGATAGCGGTAGAGGAGCGACCGATAGCGGTAGAGGAGCGACCGCTAGCGGTATAGAGGAGCGACCGCTAGCGGTAGAGGAGCGACCGATAGCGGTAGAGGAGCGACCGATAGCGGTAGAGAGGAGCGACCGCTAGCGGTAGAGGAGCGACCGCTAGCGGTAGAGGAGCGACCGATAGCGGTAGAGGAGCGACCGATAGCGGTAGAGAGGAGCGACCGCTAGCGGTAGAGGAGCGACCGATAGCGGTATAGAGGAGCGACCGCTAGCGGTAGAGGAGCGACCGCTAGCGGTAGAGGAGCGACCGATAGCGGTAGAGGAGCGACCGATAGCGGTAGAGGAGCGACCGATAGCGGTAGAGGAGCGACCGATAGCGGTAGAGGAGCGACCGATAGCGGTAGAGGAGCGACCGATAGCGGTAGAGGAGCGACCGATAGCGGTAGAGGAGCGACCGCTAGCGGTATAGAGGAGCGACCGATAGCGGTAGAGGAGCGACCGCTAGCGGTAGAGGAGCGACCGCTAGCGGTAGAGGAGCGACCGATAGCGGTAGAGGAGTGACCGATAGCGGTAGAGGAGCGACCGATAGCGGTAGAGAGGAGCGACCGATAGCGGTAGAGGAGCGACCGATAGCGGTAGAGGAGCGACCGATAGCGGTAGAGGAGCGACCGATAGCGGTAGAGGAGCGACCGATAGCGGTAGAGGAGCGACCGCTAGCGGTAGAGGAGCGACCGATAGCGGTAGAGAGGAGCGACCGATAGCGGTAGAGGAGCGACCGCTAGCGGTATAGAGGAGCGACCGATAGCGGTAGAGAGGAGCGACCGATAGCGGTAGAGAGGAGCGACCGATAGCGGTAGAGGAGCGACCGCTAGCGGTATAGAGGAGCGACCGATAGCGGTAGAGGAGCGACCGATAGCGGTAGAGGAGCGACCGATAGCGGTAGAGAGGAGCGACCGATAGCGGTAGAGGAGCGACCGATAGCGGTAGAGAGGAGCGACCGATAGCGTTAGAGGAGCGACCGATAGCGGTAGAGGAGCGACCGATAGCGGTAGAGGAGCGACCGATAGCGGTAGAGGAGCGACCGATAGCGGTAGAGAGGAGCGACCGCTAGCGGTAGAGAGGAGCGACCGATAGCGGTAGAGGAGCGACCGATAGCGGTAGAGGAGCGACCGCTAGCGGTAGAGGAGCGACCGCTAGCGGTAGAGAGGAGCGACCGCTAGCGGTATAGAGGAGCGACCGATAGCGGTAGAGGAGCGACCGATAGCGGTAGAGGAGCGACCGATAGCGGTAGAGGAGTGACCGCTAGCGGTAGAGGAGCGACCGCTAGCGGTAGAGAGGAGCGACCGATAGCGGTAGAGGAGCGACCGCTAGCGGTAGAGAGGAGCGACCGCTAGCGGTAGAGGAGCGACCGATAGCGGTAGAGGAGCGACCGCTAGCGGTAGAGAGGAGCGACCGATAGCGGTAGAGGAGCGACCGCTAGCGGTAGAGAGGAGCGACCGATAGCGGTAGAGGAGCGACCGATAGCGGTAGAGAGGAGCGACCGATAGCGGTAGAGGAGCGACCGATAGCGGTAGAGAGGAGCGACCGCTAGCGGTAGAGGACCGACCGATAGCGGTAGAGAGGAGCGACCGATAGCGGTAGAGGAGCGACCGATAGCGGTAGAGGAGCGACCGATAGCGGTAGAGGATCGACCGCTAGCGGTAGAGGATCGACCGATAGCGGTAGAGGAGCGACCGATGGCGGTAGAGGAGCGACCGATAGCGGTAGAGGAGCGACCGATAGTTGTAGAGGAGCGACCGATAGCGGTAGAGGAGCGACCGATAGCGGTAGAGGAGCGACCGATAGCGGTAGAGGAGCGACCGATAGCGGTATAGAGGAGCGACCGATAGCGGTAGAGAGGAGCGACCGATAGCGGTAGAGGAGCGACCGCTAGCGGTAGAGGATCGACCGATAGCGGTAGAGGAGCGACCGATGGCGGTAGAGGAGCGACCGATAGCGGTAGAGGAGCGACCGATAGTTGTAGAGGAGCGACCGATAGCGGTAGAGGAGCGACCGATAGCGGTAGAGGAGCGACCGATAGCGGTATAGAGGAGCGACCGATAGCGGTAGAGAGGAGCGACCGATAGCGGTAGAGGAGCGACCGATAGCGGTAGAGAGGAGCGACCGATAGCGGTATAGAGGAGCGACCGATAGCGGTAGAGAGGAGCGACCGATAGCGGTAGAGAGGAGCGACCGATAGCGGTAGAGGAGCGACCGATAGCGGTAGAGAGGAGCGACCGATAGCGGTAGAGAGGAGCGACCGATAGCGGTAGAGAGGAGCGACCGATAGCGGTAGAGGAGCGACCGATAGCGGTAGAGAGGAGCGACCGATAGCGGTAGAGGAGCGACCGATAGCGGTAGAGAGGAGCGACCGATAGCGGTATAGAGGAGCGACCGATAGCGGTAGAGAGGAGCGACCGATAGCGGTAGAGGAGCGACCGATAGCGGTAGAGAGGAGCGACCGATAGCGGTAGAGGAGCGACCGATAGCGGTAGAGAGGAGCGACCGATAGCGGTAGAGAGGAGCGACCGATAGCGGTATAGAGGAGCGACCGATAGCGGTAGAGAGGAGCGACCGATAGCGGTATAGAGGAGCGACCGATAGCGGTAGAGGAGCGACCGATAGCGGTATAGAGGAGCGACCGATAGCGGTAGAGAGGAGCGACCGATAGCGGTATAGAGGAGCGACCGATAGCGGTAGAGGAGCGACCGATAGCGGTAGAGGAGCGACCGATAGCGGTAGAGAGGAGCGACCGATAACGGTAGAGGAGCGACCGATAGCGGTAGAGAGGAGCGACCGATAGCGGTAGAGGAGCGACCGATAGCGGTAGAGGAGCGACCGATAGCGGTAGAGGAGCGACCGATAGCGGTAGAGGAGCGACCGATAGCGGTAGAGGAGCGACCGATAGCGGTATAGAGGAGCGACCGATAGCGGTATAGAGGAGCGACCGATAGCGGTAGAGGAGCGACCGATAACGGTAGAGGAGCGACCGATAGCGGTAGAGGAGCGACCGATAGCGGTAGAGGAGCGACCGATAGCGGTAGAGGAGCGACCGATAGCGGTAGAGGAGCGACCGATAGCGGTAGAGGAGCGACCGATAGCGGTAGAGGAGCGACCGATAGCGGTAGAGGAGCGACCGATAGCGGTAGAGGAGCGACCGATAGCGGTAGAGGAGCGACCGATAGCGGTAGAGGAGCGACCGATAGCGGTAGAGGAGCGACCGATAGCGGTAGAGAGGAGCGACCGATAGCGGTATAGAGGAGCGACCGATAGCGGTATAGAGGAGCGACCGATAGCGGTAGAGGAGCGACCGATAACGGTAGAGGAGCGACCGATAGCGGTAGAGGAGCGACCGATAGCGGTAGAGGAGCGACCGATAGCGGTAGAGGAGCGACCGATAGCGGTAGAGGAGCGACCGATAGCGGTAGAGGAGCGACCGATAGCGGTAGAGGAGCGACCGATAGCGGTAGAGGAGCGACCGATAGCGGTAGAGAGGAGCGACCGATAGCGGTAGAGGAGCGACCGATAGCGGTAGAGAGGAGCGACCGATAGCGGTAGAGGAGCGACCGATAGCGGTATAGAGGAGCGACCGATAGCGGTAGAGGAGCGACCGATAGCGGTAGAGGAGCGACCGATAGCGGTATAGAGGAGCGACCGATAGCGGTAGAGGAGCGACCGATAGCGGTAGAGAGGAGCGACCGATAGCGGTAGAGGAGCGACCGATAGCGGTAGAGGAGCGACCGATAGCGGTAGAGAGGAGCGACCGATAGCGGTAGAGGAGCGACCGATAGCGGTAGAGGAGCGACCGATAGCGGTAGAGGAGCGACCGATAGCGGTAGAGGAGCGACCGATAGCGGTAGAGGAGCGACCGATAGCGGTAGAGAGGAGCGACCGATAGCGGTAGAGGAGCGACCGATAGCGGTAGAGGAGCGACCGATAGCGGTAGAGAGGAGCGACCGATAGCGGTAGAGGAGCGACCGATAACGGGAGAGGAGGACGATGGCTTGCATTGCTTTATTGCTACACTTTTGCATATTGCTTGTCGAACCGCTCTCACAGACCTCACAGACCTCACACTGACCTCACTCACACATCATTTGGGTTGGGCTTTTTCAAAGGGCCTGAATACTTTGTCATATTATACGCTACCAAAGCACCCGGCAAGATCCTGGTTGGGATCATCCGGCAGTAATCCTGGTCTCTAAAGGGCTACACACACCGTCTGCGAACGCCGCGTGTCAAAACAGCCGCCTCCGTTATATTTTCAATGAACCTAACCCACAACCGGCGGCGTCCGACGCGCGTTCACGCCTCGCCTGGCGCTCCGATACGCCACTGTTCTATTTTCCAGGCGTTTGCCACGCGGCAACGCCTGTGCCGCGTCGCTGTGCACCCGGTGTGTGTTGGGCTTATTACCGCCTCCCCCTGGCCAGCACACGTCCAACCGGGGGAAACTCTCCCCCTGTCAGGTGAAACTCCTCATTGATGCATCGAAGGAACAATGAGGTCACAGTCCGTTGCTCTCCCCAGGTTGGCAGAGAGAGTGTATAGAGCCCCCCCCAGGATCACACTAGACTAGATAATTGACACTGGGGTGGGTTACAAAAATCGTGGGATATAAAATTCATAACAAATAAAAAAGGACACATGCCAAGACTAAACGGTAGGAGAGGCGAGATGGATGGATGGCTTAGCTGCGGCAAAGAAACATGCGAGCGACCCATTAGACAGTGCTGTGTGTTAGGGGGACGGACGGACGCAGACGTGCCGTATGCGTCTGCGCATATGCATATTATGATCCCTCCGTTCCGCAGTGCTGCTGCACTACTGTGTCATGAAAGCACGCCGGCGGCTGCTTCTGAGATGACGAGGGAGTCTTAACTGGCTTTGCCTAACGGGTTTATACGAAGCGTGACAACAACTCGCTCGCATCACAAGTCTCACTTTGTTTGTAGTTTTTTTAGTGCACTATAGTTGCCTGTGTGCCATTTTGTGCAACTCCATAGAACTGACTTGCAATAAGTTTCCGAAATCCGGGTGATTTGCCAGCTCGCTGCTTTGTATGTGTTCATGGTGTGTGTGTGTGTGTGTGTGTGTGTGTGAGGGTGTGTGTGTGTGTGTGTGTGCGTGTGCGTGTGCGTGTGCGTGTGCGTGTGCGTGTGCGTGTGCGTGTGCGTGTGTGTGTGTGTGTGTGTGCGCGCGTGTGTGTGAGTGTATCTGGGAGTAAATCTGGAGTAGTGTGGTATCATGCTGTGCCCCGGCACTGTCATTAACCCATTCTGACCTGAGATCAGATTAAAAAAAATGTCTTCTACACCCTGACAGTTTTCCATTCTGACCTGAGATCAGATTCTAAAAATGTCTTCTACATCCTGACAGTTTTCTGGAAAAAGCTATGTTTCTATGTCAAGTCGTTCTTCGATTAAAAAAAAAAGAGCAGATCTACAAGCTCGTAGAGCAGATCTATGAGCTTGTAGATCTGCTATTTTTCAATAGCTATAAAGCATAGCATACCGGTAATGCTAACACCAAGGGGGTTCCCGCCCAAAATGGGTTAATTATAGCTCTCTCTCTCCCTCCCGCCGAGAGCACCCAGAGGGAGACTATCATGTCTGGGGAACAGCTTGGGAGCACCATGGACCGAAGCACCAGGCAGAGAGAGAGAGGGGCAGAACGCTGGAGGCCAAACCCACCATCACTCACCCCTTCCTGGGCACGACGGTGGCGCCGAGATAGCTGGTCGGAGCGGTCCCTTGGCAGTACTTTCACCAGCCCAATGTAGCTAGGTAGCTACTGTAGCAACGGATTCATATGTTATCACTGCATGAACCCATTTTGGGCGGGGACCCCTTTTGGTGTTAGCATTATGCTATGCTTTAGCTATTGAAAAATAGCAGATCTACAAGCTCATAAGAACTACATACGAGCTTGTAGTTCTGCTATTTTTGAAAAATGTAAGAACGCCATATAAACATAGCTTTTTCAGAAGACTGTCAGGATGTAGAAGACATTTTTTTAATCTGATCTCAGGTCAGAATCGGTTAAATACAAGTTAACAACCGTTATCAAGGCGTTGGAATAATTATGGCCATATTGGCCATATACCGACGTTGCTTTCAGCGACGGCGCTCGGCTGTGTTCTCTTGGACGAGGGGCGGGACGGTACGGACATGTCGGGGTGCGTACAGGACGGAAAGTAGGGTTGGACTAATATTTACTATTCTGTGCCTATATCGGTATGCAACGTGAACGGCGCCGAGTCGTCTCTGGTGGCCGTCGCAGCGCTCGGCACGGTGTCTTGCGTGGCTCAAGGTCATGGTCACGGTCACGGTCACAAAAAGAAAGCGCTCCCTTACGAGCCAGTATAGTTCCACTTCCGCGTTTCCTAGTATGTCCGTGTGAGAGGGAGGATGACTGATTTAAGCAGTCACACCTGGCCTGAGTCAAACTAGAACTGGACTCAGAGCTGGGTGTGGCTGCGCACCTGTTGTGCATCATGGACTTGATCGAGACAGGTTAAATCAGTCACCTCCACAAACACTCAGGAGGAGAGCCTCTGTCCGGACGGTGGAGAGAGCCATCTGCTCTCCTGTGTAATGGGAGATTATCGTTTGTAATTCCCTCCCTGCACATGGAGAAATAAAACCGTCCACTCAAGGAAGCTGCCCTGTGCCGTGTCCTTCTGTACCCTGGGTTGTGACTAGCTTTGTCACAGTCTGATTATCACATATTGGCTCAATTCCAAGGTCCTGATCACGGACATATTCCTGATTATAGGCTGATAACATTCGAAGCGGTATGTGTCTCGCTATTCGTCTGTTTGATTAGCCTCCTTCACCACACCTGTGGTGTCTGCATGTCTTTTCATACTTTCATACTACTAAAAGGATGTGATAGCAAAATTGGAGCTAGTAAAAATATAGGGTAGAAGTAACTATTCATGTATCATTTTGTTTTCGCCGACTGGGTTAAGTCCTTGTACGAGCCGGCCCACTGGAGTCATGTTGTAGCCCTGTTATTAGACCTTATAGGGGACCTTGTTGAGCAAAGTTCTGCTCTGCTCTGCTCAGTTCAGTGTGTGTGTGTGTGTGTGTGTGTGTGTGTGTGTGTCATTCCTCTGGAGAGAGAGAACGCCCTCACTCCATCTCTCTCTCTCTCTCTCTCTCTCGCTCTCTCTGTGTGTGTATGGAGGGCTGAAGAGTGATAGGAGCATCGTCTTTGTTGATGAGAAGGCCATGCTGGCCGGTTAACACTCAACCCACAAACTGACTGAATGTGTTTGTTTGTGTTGTTTGTCTGCTCGGAGAAGTGGGCAGAAGTGTGTGTGTGTGTGTGTGTGTGTGTGTGTGTGTGTGTGTGTGCGGGGCGAGCGGGGGGCAGCAAAGCATGATTGATGTGTTTGAGTGATGCTACAGACTCTATAAAAAGTATAATGTATAGCACTCTATAGAGCGTCACAGCCCCGCCCCCGGCCAGCGTTTCAGAAAGTATTATATTTAAAGACCTGTAAAGCCTCGGACAAAGCCAACTCGGATGGTGACATCTCATGTCAATAAACAAAAATGTTTGGGACGAAAAGAAATATTAGAAAGAAGGGAAAAAGTGCAGGGTGTACAACACTTTATTTGTTGTTTATTGTCATGAGTTGTCACCATCCGAGTTGGCTTTGGGAAAAATGAATGTGAAATTCTCTTCCAGGCTGCTCATCGTTCTATATACACTGGCCTGCAGACGGTGGCCTTGTGGTTAGAGCGTCCGCCCTGAAACTGGGCCGGGTCATACCAAAGACTGTAAAAATGGGACCCAATGCCTCCCTGCTTGGCACTCAGCATCAAAGGGTTGGATTGGGGGAGGGTCAAATCTACTAATCAAATGATTCCCGAGCGCGGCGCACGTTGCGGCTCACCGCTCCAAGAGGTGGAGGTCAAATGAGGAGAACACATTTCACTGTGGTTACGTGTGTGACAAATCGTTACGACTTTGACTTTTTTGCAGTAAGCACCACATTGTTATAGAGCCCGGACGGCTTGGAGAGAATAAAGAGGAGGAGGAGGGAGAGAGAGAGCGGGCTGAATCTCGTCCAGATGAATGTATCCGTTACTGAGGAAGCCGCAAGGTTTAAAACAGTCACCGCTCTCGTGTTTTTATCTTAATTAAAGTATGATGAACCACCACACTTCGTCATCGTTGTCAGCAACATACAAAGACCCTCACCCAGGATGTATCGGGGCGTTTTTTTTAAAGAGAGGGAAAAGGAAGAAACGGCATCCTGACATCATTCTATAAAAACACATGACACGTGGTTTAATGTGGGCCTTCTCCGCCACCCTCCTACTGCGTCCGTCCGTCTGTCCGTCCGTCCGATCGCCCTTCCCTTCACGCCGTCGCCAATCTCTCTCTCTCTCTGGCCGTTCTTCTCCAACAGGAGCCAAAACCTCCGTCTGTCCGTCTCTCTCTGGCCTCAGACGGTGACCTCCGTCTTGCTGTTGGTGGGCAGGCCCTTCAAGACGTGCATCCCTTTGGGGTGGACGTGCGGCGAGTGTCCGTAGCCCTGCACCGCCACCGCCACGGGCTGCTGGGAGAACAGCTCGGGGCAGTTCAGCGTCTCGATGCTGAACTGCCTCTTGTTGGAGAAGACCTGGCGCCCCCCGCGGCCGCTCTGCTGCTGCAGCGTCAGCGTCTGGTGATGCTGCAGCGTCTGGTGATGCTGGGGGGGGGGGGGGGGGGGGGGGGGGTGGAGGGTGAGAATCACAGTCACTGTCGTTGTTATTGTTATTGAATCACAGTCACAGTCACTGTTATTGTTATTGTTATTGAATCACAGTCAATAGGGGATAAGGGATAGGGGATAAGGGATAGGGGATAAGGGATAGGGGATAAGGGATAGGGGATAAGGGATAGGGGATAAGGGATAGGGGATAAGGGATAGGGGATAAGGGATAAGGGATAGGGGATAAGGGATAAGGGATAGGGGATAAGGGATAGGGGATAAGGGATAGGGGATAGGGGATAAGGGATAGGGGATAAGGGATAAGGGATAGGGGATAAGGGATAAGGGATAGGGGATAAGGGATAGGGGATAGGGGATAGGGGATAAGGGATAGGGGATAGGGGATAGGGGATAGGGGATAGGGGATAAGGGATAGGGGATAGGGGATAGGGGATAGGGGATAAGGGATAGGGGATAGGGGATAAGGGATAGGGGATAGGGGATAGGGGATAAGGGATAGGGGATAAGGGATAGGGGATAGGGGATAGGGGATAGGGGATAGGGGATAGGGGATAAGGGATAGGGGATAAGGGATAGGGGATAAGGGATAAGGGGCGGCGCCAGACGGAGCCCTGTAGTACCTGAGATAACGGCGGTGGGTATTGTACCTGAGAGTGAGCGTGCACGGCGTGCGAATGCGCGTGCGTGGCGTGAGAGTGAGCGTGAGCGTGCGGCGGCCCCCCCTGGCCCTGCTGGGACACGGCGATGTGGGCCAGCTGGTGCTGGACGTGGTGGGTCTTGCTGGGGTCCCACACCTTCAGAACCAGAACCATCACAACAACCATGTACGTTACATACATAAAGAATCGTTAGTGACCAGATTTGACTGGGAGACTGCCATCGCGCAAATTACAGCTGTTCACCAGAGGAGAAAAGCTTTTTTTTGTTTTGTTTTTTTTCCCAAAATGAGCACAGGCAGACTTTTCACATACTAGAGCATGTCTGAAATAAGTGTCAGAGCTGAAATCGACATGTAAATAAATGCTTAAACGTGTAATGTTAGAGACCACAGAAGTGAACC
>NC_139708.1:44826514-44849014 GCF_964188405.1 Protomyctophum parallelum
TTGATGTGTCATTGTGATGTGATTGATGTGTCATTGCGATGTGATTGATGTGTCATTGCGATGTGATTGATGTGTCATTGTGATGTGATTGATGTGTCATTGTGATGTGATTGATGTGTCATTGTGATGTGATTGATGTGTCATTGTGATGTGATTGATGTGTCATTGTGATGTGATTGATGTCATTGTGATGTGATTGATGTGTCATTGTGATGTGATTGATGTCATTGTGATGTGATTGATGTGTCATTGTGATGTGATTGATGTGTCATTGTGATGTGATTGATGTGTCATTGTGATGTGATTGATGTGTCATTGTGATGTGATTGATGTCATTGTGATGTGATTGATGTGTCACTGTGATGTGATTGATGTGTCATTGTGATGTGATTGATGTATCATTGTGATGTGATTGATGTGTCATTGTGATGTGATTGATGTCATTGTGATGTGATTGATGTGTCATTGTGATGTGATTGATGTGTCATTGTGATGTGATTGATGTGTCATTGTGATGTGATTTATCTGTCATTGTGATGTCATTGTGATGTCATTGATGTGTCATTGTGATGTGTCATTGTGATGTGATTTATGTGTCATTGTGATGTCATTGTGATGTCATTGATGTATCATTGTGATGTCATTGATGTGTCATTGTGATGTGATTGATGTGTCATTGTGATGTGATTGATGTGTCATTGTGATGTGACATTGTGATGTGATTGATGTGTCATTGTGATGTGATTGATGTGTCATTGTGATGTGATTGATGTGTCATTGTGATGTGATTGATGTGTCATTGTGATGTGATTGATGTGTCATTGTGATGTGATTGATGTGTCATTGTGATGTGATTGATGTGTCATTGTGATGTGATTGATGTGTCATTGTGATGTGATTGATGTGTCATTGTGATGTGATTGATGTGTCATTGTGATGTCCCGATCACGTTTGTTTTATCCGATTCTGATCATTTGGTTTTGAGCATCTCGCTGCCGATCCGGTATTGATATATTATATAACACGTTTATGTCATATCACAATAGCACAATATCCCAAATCACAGACAATTTCCAGTCTAATATCATGATATGGATATAATATTGATACTAAGGATGTCCCGATCATGTTTTGTGGCTCCCGATCCGATTCCGATCATTTGTAAATGACGTGATCGGCCACCGATTTCCGATCTGATCGGGACAACCCGAATTGTGAACTTGTACATCGGCTATATACAGTAGGGCTGACGTTACTGTATGTTTTGTAATAATAATAACCAAAATCTACAAAGTAACTAGTACTGTAGCTAAAGTTTTCAAATAATACTAATTGTATAGTGAAGTAAAAGCATACAATGATTGCCTCTGAGATGTAGTGGAGTAGAAGTAAAAGTAGCCTACTGGAAATTGGAAATACTCAAAACCTAAGTAAATGTTACTTTACACTACTTTACACCACTGGAAAAATGACAAGATTCCAGGCTGTGGTTTTGCTAGATTACGCATATCTTTGGCTCAGTTCTCGTCTCTCTCTCTCTCTATATATATCTGCTTCTCTTTCCACTTTGCTCTCCATTCCTTTATTTCTTTTCCTCGCCCCCCCCCCCTTCCTCCTGACAGTTCTATCTTTATCGATTGAGTCAACAGCAATAACACAAGGCTATAGTATACACACACAACAGCTTGTGTCCGTGTCCGTGTCACATGTGTGTGCGTGCGTGCGTGTGTGTGCGTGTGTGTGTGTGTGTGTGTGTGTGTGCTCGTGTGTGCGTGTGTGTGTGTGTGGTATACATCCAATCCAATCCACTTTATTTATAAAGCACATTTTACAACTCAGAGTCTACAAAGTGCTGTACAGAATAATAAAACGAATTACACTGTAGCTAAACACAGAACAGCAAACAGATAACAAAACAGACACAAAACAAAACAACCCTTCATATGTGTGGACATCAGGTCTGACGTTATTCAATTGGATCGTTTGCAATAATGACTGTCTCATTATCACACTTATTACATGAGTCAATACTGTTCATTATCACACTTATTACATGAGTCAATACTGTTCATTATCACATTTATTACATGAGTCAATACTGTTCATTATCACATGAGTCAATACTGTTCATTATCACATGAGTCAATACTGTTCATTATCACACTTATTACATGAGTCAATACTGTTCATTATCACACTTATTACATGAGTCAATACTGTTCATTATCACACTTATTACATGAGTCAATACTGTTCATTATCACACTTATTACATGAGTCAATACTGTTCATTATCACACTTATTACATGAGTCAATACTGTTCATTATCACACTTATTACATGAGTCAATACTGTTCATTATCACACTTATTACATGAGTCAATACTGTTCATTATCACACTTATTACATGAGTCAATACTGTTCATTATCACACTTATTACATGAGTCAATACTGTTCATTATCACACTTATTACATGAGTCAATACTGTTCATTATCACACTTATTACATGAGTCAATACTGTTCATTATCACACTTATTACATGAGTCAATACTGTTCATTATCACACTTATTACATGAGTCAATACTGTTCATTATCACACTTATTACATGAGTCAATACTGTTCATTATCACACTTATTACATGAGTCAATACTGTTCATTATCACACTTATTACATGAGTCAATACTGTTCATTATCACACTTATTACATGGCCATCCATGAGTCAATACTTTGAAACCGCCGGGACAATATATATATTTTTCAAACACAGTTATAGGCTTTCTAAAAATCCCCCTATCGGGATATAATAAAAAAGTACACACACCCATGGACTTTAGCGCCCTCTAGCGATATTGATGCCAGACTTTAGTGCTCTATTGATGGTTATATTAAGGCCCAGAGCTGCTATTCAGCCATCTCTCCATGGAGGACGTGAAGTTAACAACGGAGCTAATCAACTTCAGCTTGGGAGGAAACCCATTCCAAACAGCTGCTGCAGAGTATAAAAACCAGTCCTTTCCCACAAAGTGTTCAAATAAATGTAGTGGAGTAATTAAGCAATAAGCCACGAGAGGTCTCAGGTTACCGGGTATTTTACACTGCCTGGGAGCGTACGAAGACCCGACGCGAAGCGGATGGTCTTCTACCTCCCAGCCAGTGTAAAATACCCGGTAAGCTGGGGCCTCGAGTGGCTTATTGCTTTTCTAAAACGGTTACAAACATATAGCAATATTAAAACTATTAAATTCACAAAAGTATCTACGCTTTGTGCCACCAGAGCGAGCGACCCAGAGCCAAAACACTTCCTTGTTTTGCTCCGCAAGTAGCCTATGTGACGGGAGAATAGCGCTTGATGTATTTACGGGGCTGCCTGGAGCCACACATTCACAGTCATATGAGCCGGGCGGTGCTTAGACGCCCGCACGGCATGCGTTTGTAAAGCAATCAAGCGCTCCCCTTCCCCAGTTCAGCTACAAGGCTGCAGTTTGATACAAAGTGATTGAAGCAGTGGGTTATCGGTGAAATTTACACCGGTCACGTGACGGTAACCAGCCAATCAGAATGAAGTATTGGGACTACCCGTTTTAGAAAAGTACAATATACACCTCTGAGATGTAGTTGTATAGTAGATGTAGTTCTTTTAATTTAGCTTTGTTTGTTATCATCGGTATTTAAGTACAGCAACGTTGACAATCGCTTTTTCCTTTTTGTTATTGTTATGAGCATCGTGCCTCCTGTCACAGACATGTTATGTCACAGACATGTTATGTCACAGACATGCTATGTCACAGACATGTTATGTCACAGACATGTTATGTCACAGACATGCTATGTCACAGACATGTTATGTCCCAGACATGTTATGTCACAGACATGCTATGTCACAGACATGTTATGTCACAGACATGCTGTCACAGACATGTTATGTCACAGACATGTTATGTCACAGACATGCTATGTCACAGACATGCTATGCCACAGACATGTTATGTCACAGACATGTTATGTCACAGACATGCTATGTCACAGACATGTTATGTCCCAGACATGTTATGTCCCAGACATGTTATGTCACAGACATGCTATGTCACAGACATGTTATGTCACAGACATGTTATGTCACAGACATGCTATGTCACAGACATGCTATGTCACAGACATGCTATGTCACAGACATGTTATGTCACAGACATGTTATGTCACAGACATGAGCAGAGCAAGTTCAGTCAGGAATCGTCAGGGCAGAACACTGCCGGCCGTTGAATGGGCCGCCTCAGCATCACGCTCTCATCCAATCACACACTCACTCCATCGTCATAACGGCTACATGAACTGGAAGGTTTGCACTCTCCCTCTTTAAGAGAGAAGGTACTTAACAAAGCCCTGTGTATCCGATCTGATGCTGCTCACCCTCTACACGGAGAGTACATCCTTCTCCCATCCGGCCTTCGCTTGCGAGCCCTTTATTGTGCCACAAAAAAACAGGCACATTTGTCCCGGTCTCTATTTGCACACTAAATGCTGCTGTGGGTAGATCTATGAGTTAACCTTATGATAAGCACTTTTCACTTTTTACTGTATTATCTCGTGCCTACTGTATGTCTATGCACATGCACTTTTTATGACCTATCGCATAGCACTTTAACGCCTGCACTTTAATGGTTATGTGCACCTTTGTACTCTGGTATCTGCTATGTGAATTGTTTGTTTATTTGTACCGTTTCATTGTTTAATGTACTGTCTATGCTGCAACCCAATTTGCCCTTCGGGGACACTAAATAAACTTGAACCTTGAACCTTAATTGCTTGCGTGCTTTCTGCTACTGTATATCTGCTGCGCTGCTGTATACAAACCCTGCAGCTACTACCTGTCGTTTTCGATCTACTGTTTAGGTACGGGGGCGGGGTCCCTATGGCCGGGACTGATGTGCTTGATCTGAGAACCTAAAAAGCAGATCGCCAAACCATGATAAACATATTGCTCATTCATATTAATTTACGTTCTTAGCTTACGCATGTTTCATGATAAATGCTTTTTATGTGATGTATTCCCATGCTTTTTTGTTCTTGCTTAATGTAAATCGCTCTGGATTAAGAGCGTCTGCTAAATGCCTAAATTGTAAATATCTATTCCATCCATTCTTGAGTTGTCCTACAACTGAATTGTGTTTTTCTCATCTCTATGTGATGATTATTTTAAACATTAATAAGATGGGCATAATAAGCTTTGGCTTCAGCCCATACCTTTTCAGAAAATAAATATGTGTAACTTAAAAGTACTGGGAATTGGAAATGCTCAAGTAAAGTACAAAAAAATCTCAAGATTGTACTTAAGTACAGTACTTAAGTAAATGTACTTAGTTACTTTCCTTCCACCACTGCAATTAGGTCCCTTTAACTTTAATTAGGCCCGTCTCTAAAATCTGTGTGATTTGATTCTGCCATTTATTTAAATCTATTGTGGTGTTCAGAAGTGTGAAGAAAGGCAAAGGCTCGCAAAGTCGCAACTCACTTTTGTAAATGTAATACATTTAAATGCTCCAAGTATTTATTCACAATCACAGCAGGACATACAACGTTTCCACCGGTATTGGTCTTTTTCTAGTATTTTTGCCTTTCTTTATGATATCTGTTAGTTTAACAGTTTGGCTGTTCTATTTTATTCTGGGATTAGAGCAGCGCCTGTTTTGTGTCAGTGGCAGTGGTGAGTTTATACTCATGTCTGCAAAGATTGATAAAGATCGATGATAAAGATCGATAAAGCAAGCATTTCATCGTTCCATTTTATATTATGCATATTTCTTTATATCTTGAGCCACGGTACATTGTGTGTGTGCAGTGAGAGCATCCAAGCAAGTCAAATTCATAATATATGCAAATGTATCCTCGGCCAAAAATAAAACCCAAACTCCAATCCCATTAGGTGCTCGTCTTATGACGGGACTTTTAAATGTTGTATGCACTTTGCAGGCGGGCAAAATGCTTTAACCTGTTTAGACCTGAGATCACGATTCTAAAAATGACTTCTATACATCCTGACAGTTTTCTGAAAAAGCCATGTTTCTATGTCAGTCGATTTTTCAATAATAGCAGACCTACAAGCTCGTAGCGCGCCACTCGGTGGCGCGCTACGAGCTTGTAGATCTGCTATCAATGCTTTCAATAGCTAAAGCATTACATAATGCTAACGCCAGGGCTTCCCGTTCAGAATGGGTTAAAGCCTTACAGCTCTGATTATGAATATTCTAACAAGGAAATGGACGACAGTCAAATTATACTTATTAAAAGGAGGGAGAGAAGAACACAGGGCACCTGCTGCGTAAATAATTTGGAGAATGTCAGAAGAGGTGTATATCGCAGCACAAATAGAGAACGACAGAGAGAGGACAATATGTGAATATATGCTCCATTTCAAAAGGCCAAATCACGGTGATTTTGGAGGCACGCTCCCCTCCGTATAGAGTTGCCGGCAACTGAAAAGCTATTATCCTGACAATGACGTGGGGAAGAATAGAGGAACTGTTGTTGGGCTTTCATGCTGCTAAGTGTGCCACATTTTGGTAGAGCAGGGTGTGTGCTGAGGGATTTGCGTGCTTACGTATGTGTGAGTGGCAGCAAGCAAGCGCACACACACACACACACACACACACACACACACACACACACACGCGCGCGCGCACACGCACACGCATTTGGATGGCAAGTGTGTACGTGTGTGTGTTGTGTTTGTCTTTGCATGCATGCGTGTGAAAATACTGCATGTGCAGACATTTTGTGCATGTTTGATCTGCTTCCTTGCACGTGCACACTCAGCTGTGTACGTGTGTGTGTGCCACACAGTGACACTGCATGCCCAAGAGCACAATTGCATACCCTTTTCCTACTGTATGCTGAATGAGAAATAATCTGCATTGCTGATTTAATTTCGCTGTCATCGTGCAGGTTTTGCGAGGGAGGAAATTAAGCCTACCTCCTTCACACTATAACATCCTCTTGGGTCATCCATTTGGTTACATTTTGTAAAAATGTATAACTTAACATGGATCATTTTACCGTGTGTTACTGTGTGCCTACTGCCTAGTCATTTATAATAAGATAAGACATTCGTTGAACCCAAGACGTGACAGATATGAATATATTAGGTACATTTCGGTACAGACTCGGAGCCTGCAGAGAGCTATATCAAACCGCAAGACATGTTTTTTCTTAGACTGATTTATATTTTTGTCGACGCCAAAAATAGCCCTTGAATTCCTTCCAATCTGCTATCTGCAGATCTGCTATCTGTACCAGCTCTGTGGAGAGAGCGTAGATGAAGGTTTATACCTGCCTGATGCAACTAGTGTTGCAATCCCTGATTCTGTGAAAGCACACAGATAAAATGTAAAAAAACGAAACAAAATGTTAAATGCTATATGTAGCCCTTTGAGGGTATAGCGTTAAATTTTTCGTTCAAGTTCAGAGGACCACACTTTTGGAATAACTTACCGTCTCATATCAGAATCTGTACTAGTCTCTGCTCTTTTAAGAGACAACTACTGCAATTTTTATTAACAAGCTTGGGCAACACGCCCTAGTCATGTTATTATTTGATATTTATTATAGCCAGCCAGCCAGCCAGCCAGCAGACGGGAATGGGAATGACCTACAAAACAAACTTTATAAAACTGGACACTTTTCAATTCTCAGTCGGCTTTAAAGTCCCTGCCGCTGACATTCTTATAAAGACAAAATGTCCTTCAGACGGTGGCTTGTCTCTGCAGTGATGTGTTTTGTGTGCACTTTTCTGTGTTTATTTTTATTTATTTGACCTTTATTTTTACCAGGTGTCTCATTGATATCAGAAATCACTTTTACAAGAGAGAAATCTGGCCATGGTATAGCAGCCATATAGGCCTATAAAAAGTTAAAAACAAACACAAATCACACAAATGCAACACACGTATGCATATAAAAATAAAACCCACCATAAAAACTAAAGAAAACCAACCAAAATGGCCTGTCGAGAGAAAAAAAACAATTACATGCCTCAGAGTCACCACCACATCCTTTACGATGCCTTTAACTGCATGTCTTCTGTAGCTTATATTGTGGGGTTTTTTTTAATGTTGTTTTCATTGTTTTAACCTGATTTATTTTAGCCCCTTTTTTATGTTGTTTTCATTGTTTTAACCTGACTTATTTTAGCCCCCTTTCCCTCCCTCAAGAGGCATTGCCTTTTGCCAGTTACATTATTTATTCACCAACATAACAGACATGACATGAGCTGTCGACGCTCTCAACCATGGTGGTGGTGTGTCAACTGGCAGCAGCCTTTTATTACTCTGCTGCACTAACGAGTCTGGACGGTACCAAGACCGCACCAGCCACAGCCCACAGGGGTGTTCTAACCAAGTTGAGTCCAGTCCTGTCAGGTGCAGCGCAGCAGGACCTGTGCGTTGCACCAGACTCCCAGCACCACACACTTCACCAGAAGTGTGATTCATCAGAATCATCGCATAATACCCTTTTTCGACAACTGAGTGACAGTTGTTCTGTTTCATAATAGACGGAAATTTGGGCCAAGATAGGCAAGCGTCAAAACGGGTGAACATTTTGTGAAAATTGCAGATGTACAAGCTCACAATTATATTACAAAAAAGAGCCTTAAGAATCATGTATAAAGAAGATTTCAGAGCACACACCAATAGGCTTTTTATGTTATCAGGTGTTTTAAAAATCATGGATTTGGTTGAATTACGAACATTATTGGTGGTGTTCAGAGCGAAAAACAGATCATTACCAACACAGTTACAGAAGTAATTTGTGTTTAGCTCAGAGGATGAGGACCATAGAAGAAGACATGATTTTAAACATCTGTTCGCTCGGACTACATTAAAACAAATGTGCACTTCTGTTACAGGTATAAAGTTATGGAATTCACAAAAGTTGAAGAGTTGTACAACAGTGTTTCAGTTTAAGAAAGTGTTTAAAAAGGAAAAAATGATAAAATATGAATTAGAAGGTTAGATATAAGTGTTATTTTGTTCCCTCAGCGTTGTTTTAGTTTGTTCTCTTGTTGAGCTATGTTCTTTTGTCTTTGTTTGTTTTCTGTCTTTTTTATTTGATGTAATCATGGTGATATAAAATGTACGGTTGGTAGCAGCATCAATTAGATGTTTTTCTTTAATGATAGGGGCAGGTATAAATAAGATTTATCTTCTTCCTGCTCCTTTTCTTTTCTGATATGGAATATGTAAAAAGAAAAGTACAAAGTAAAATGAATATAATCATGTAAAACCATAAATGAAATGAAATAAATAAATATGAAATGAAATGAACAATGCATTGCATTACAGAACATATTGAGCTTGTAGATCGGCTATTTTTGCTATTTGGTGTACAACAATATAGTGTTTAAAACCCCTAGGTACTCCATTCCAAACTCTCAGTGCTTATAAGCACTGAGAGTTCTGGCAGGCTCACGCCAGAACACAGTGAAACCCTCAGTGTCATCAGAACCAGAACACATGATTGAAACCCTCAGTGTCGTCGCATATCCATTTGTAACCGAGAGTGTCACCTTCCTTCCCACTCCAGTCAATCAGAACTGTCAAGTTGTTCTCGCTCTTCTGTCATAAAAATAAAAACCTGTCTCAAGTTGTTCTCGCTGTTCTGTCATAAAAATGAAAAACCTGTCTCAAGTTGTTCTCTCTTTTGTCATAAAAATGAAAAACCTGTCTCAAGTTGTTCTCTCTCTTCTGTCATAAAAATGAAAAACCTGTCTCAAGTTGTTCTCTCTCTTCTGTCATAAAAATGAAAAACCTGTCTCAAGTTGTTCTCTCTCTCTTCTGTCATAAAATGAAAAACCTGTCTCAAGTTGTTCTCTCTCTTCTGTCATAAAATGAAAAACCTGTCTCAAGTTGTTCTCTCTCTCTTCTGTCATAAAATGAAAAACCTGTCTCAAGTTGTTCTCTCTCTCTTCTGTCATAAAATGAAAAACCTGTCTCAAGTTTTCCTCTCTCTCTTCTGTCATAAAAATGAAAAACCTGTCTCAAGTTGTTCTCTCTGTTCTGTCATAAAATGAAAAACCTGTCTCAAGTTGTTCTCTCTCTCTTCTGTCATAAAATGAAAAACCTGTCTCAAGTTGTTCTCTCTTCTGTCATAAAAATGAAAAACCTGTCTCAAGTTGTTCTCTCTCTTCTGTCATAAAAATGAAAAACCTGTCTCAAGTTGTTCTCTCTCTCTTCTGTCATAAAATGAAAAACCTGTCTCAAGTTGTTCTCTCTTCTGTCATAAAAATGAAAAACCTGTCTCAAGTTGTTCTCTCTTCTGTCATAAAAATGAAAAACCTGTCTCAAGTTGTTCTCTCTGTTCTGTCATAAAATGAAAAACCTGTCTCAAGTTGTTCTCTCTCTCTTCTGTCATAAAATGAAAAACCTGTCTCAAGTTGTTCTCTCTTCTGTCATAAAAATGAAAAACCTGTCTCAAGTTGTTCTCTCTCTTCTGTCATAAAAATGAAAAACCTGTCTCAAGTTGTTCTCTCTTCTGTCATAAAAATGAAAAACCTGTCTCAAGTTGTTCTCTCTCTTCTGTCATAAAAATTAAAAACCTGTCTCAAGTTGTTCTCTCTCTCTTCTGTCATAAAAATGAAAAACCTGTCTCAAGTTGTTCTCTCTCTTCTGTCATAAAAATTAAAAACCTGTCTCAAGTTGTTCTCTCTCTCTTCTGTCATAAAAATGAAAAACCTGTCTCAAGTTGTTCTCTCTTCTGTCATAAAATGAAAAACCTGTCTCAAGTTGTTCTCTCTCTCTTCTGTCATAAAATGAAAAACCTGTCTCAAGTTGTTCTCTCTCTCTCTCTTCTGTCATAAAAATGAAAAACCTGTCTCAAGTTGTTCTCTCTCTTCTGTCATAAAAATGAAAAACCTGTCTCAAGTTGTTCTCTATCTTCCTTCACATCACCTCTTCTCTCTCATGAACTCCCGATTCCCGTATTTCTTTTCTCAATCCTATACCCTCATGTATGGTGGAACAAAAGTCTTATTATCCACCTTTTTCCCCGCCAAGGTACCGGGGGGCTCCTTGTGTGTGTGTGTGCTTTGCTCCCTACAGCGCGGCAGCGTTGACATGTCTGCTCATTATAAGCAACCTTTGACTTGTTTTTTCCCCTGTAATGTCACTATGTGAAAGCAATAAGGTGCACCCGCACACTGTGTATTTTCCTCGGTACATGAGTATTGTCTTATTTAATGAAGCAACGTTTCGGTCCCTCCGGACCTTCCTCAGGCACCTCTTTGTGCCCCTTTATTCCTATATACAGTATATGGAGTTCTGTGTCAGTCATGCCCAAATATGGAGTGTTGTGTGAACAACAGGCCAGCTCCATATATGGACCCTGGGCATGGGGGGCCCGGTCCAGACCCCGGTCCGGGAAGATGCCTTTTTTGGTGCGGTTCTGGACAACCGTGGGTCCGACCGACTCGACACCGCGGCACTGCACTCCCTGCGCTGGGGGTGTGGAACGCGTGTGTCGAATTTGAAGTCGGTGGGGCGAACGGTTCTCGAGTCACGTGGATTACAGACGTACGTACATAGACTAGGGCTGTATTTTGCGTGTCTTAAGTACAACAATTAGCCCTTCGCTAAGTCCCTCCCCAACCCGTCCTTGTCCAATAGACATGTTAGCAGCGAGCTAGGAGACAGTAAGTAAGTAAGTAAGTAAACTGTATTTATAGAGCACTTTTCAAAACAAAATTACAAAGTGCTGTACAGTAAAAACAACAATATAAACAATCAAGTTAAAACAAGGCACACAGGAGCAAACACAACAAAGAGTAAGAGGAGAAACATAAATTGACAACAATGATGGTGGTCAAACTAAAAGTAAAAGTTTACAAGATAAAATGTAACCTATAAATAAGTGAGTTTTTAACTTGGACTTGAAACCTTCAACAGACTCTGCATTTGTAATTGATAAGGGTACGGCGTTCCACAGTGTGGGAGCAACCACTGCAAAGGCAAGCTGTCCTTCTTCCCCACAGAGATGCATGTTAGATTACGGGATTTCTCCATTTAAATAATGGATCATTTCAGTAGCAAGAGCATCAACATGTCTTCTAAATCTAGTCAATCAGGCCTGCAGTAGGCTATGATGCACTGGGCACATGTCTTCTAAATCTAGTCAACCAGGCCTGCAGTAGGCTATGATGCACTGGGCACATGTCTTCTAAATCTAGTCAACCAGGCCTGCAGTAGGCTATGCAATGGACACATGTCTCCTAAATCTAGTCAACCAGGCCTGCAGTAGGCTATGCACTGGACACATGCATTCTAAATCTAGTCAACCAGGCCTGCAGTAGGCTATGCACTGGACACATGCATTCTAAATCTAGTCAACCAGGCCTGCAGTAGGCTATGCACTGGACACATGTCTTCTAAATCTAGTCAACCAGGCCTGCAGTAGGCTATGATGCACTGGGCACATTTTCATGACATTATTTAAATAAACTAGAAATACGAGGACATGACAGAGGGAGAAATCAACTTTTATCGACCACCGGACGGGAGTTTTCATGTTGCACGGTAAGACTATACGGTCATTAGTATTATTGCCATCACCTGGGTGGGTCAGTCGTGTAACTTTCTGGAGGTTAAGCCGTGTATGTTCAACAACAACTGCATAGCAACAGTTGCTTAACAATTTTTTGGCATTGGACAATCGCTTTTTCTGGGTGAAATTTAGCGAAAGGCTAATTCCCGGAAAAACATACATTGACACACTATTATACTCTGGAGATTTCTATTCATCTTCGGAAAATGATAGTCATGCATGGTCCATAATTAATTCTACAGCAGCTACGCTAATGTTATCAGCTAACCGGAGCTACAGAACTAAACACAGTGATTGGACCAACAAAAGCACTGGCGCAAACAACGGTCGTGAGGTTGTCACAGAGAAATACGTTTAACCCATTCTGACCTGAGATCAGATTCATACGAGGTTTCCGCCGGACACACACTGGTCTGATGAACCCATTCTGACCTGAGATCAGATTCTGAAAATGTCAGTCGCTCTTCGATTTTTCAAAAATAGCAGACCTACAAGCTCGTATCGCGCCACTCGGTGGCGCGATATGAGCTTGTAGATCTGCTATTTTTAAATAGCTAAAGCATAACATGATGCCGACACCAAAATGGGTGCCCGGTCAGAATGGGTTAAAAGAAATGACAAAAAATGATAGTTTATTTATTTTAATTTATTTAGCACATGCTGCAGTAGGAGAGCTTGTGCCAGCAAATATATTAGTTTCTAAAAAAAAATATATATATATATTCTCTCCCCTGTGGTCTTGTTGAAAGATGGCCTCCGCATCTCAGGACGTTAGGGTTTAATTAAGAATTGAGACTTCAGAAAGACAGGAAGGATCATGCAGAGCGCTGCTGATAACGCTGGCACACTGTCGCTCACACCTTCACACAGAACACACTGTCGCTCACACCTTCACACAGAACACACTGTCGCTCAACACCTTCACACAGAATATGCTCTCGTCGTCTGTTTTGCATTATCCTGTCCTTCCCCTTTCATCTCAAAGACATGGTGTCACGCCCCCTGGTATACCTGGACCCTGTCCCATGACATTACCCCTGGTATATGAGGTGATATGAGGTGATTGCCCAAACTGTAAACTACTTTTGGTACCAAAAGCTTAAATCTTAAAAAAAAAAAAAAAAAAAAATCTCAAATATATAAAAAATATTAAAAAAATACTAAAACAGTCTGTAACAAGCAAAAAAAAACAGCAAGTTTTATTGAAACTGTTCTTTTGAAACTGTGTTGCCTTATTGTAATCTTACTTGCTGTGGTGGTTATTCATGTTCATATTTATTGTTATATGTATTGTATATAATATATACTATATACTAATATACTTATTGGTGTTAGTGAATCACCTGCCCATGCAGTCGTCATCAGTCACGTGATGTGACGACTGGGTTTAAAAGGGAGTTGTCACATACTGCCGATTATCACCTGATGAAGGCCGTTCACGGCCCAAACGTTGTGTCTTATTTATGGTGTATTGAATAAAAAGCAAACGCCTTGGAGCAAACCTGTGTGCGGACTCTCCTCTCTTCACTCTGCTATTGCTAGAAGGTCAATACAAAATGAGCGCAAGCGGGCTCCGGTTAGCATGATTAGCATGTTTCATGCTATAGTGAAGGGTCAGATCGAGCAACGGAAACAGCGTTGGCTAATACTTGCGGATCAAGAGCCGCGTGCGTCACAGGGTCCTCTTTTTGTAGTTTTTTTTGTAGTTTTTGCCTGGCACGGGTCAAAGGGGCGCCCAAGAACCGCCTGGCATTTAATGCACAGGGTCACACAGGGTCCTCTTTTTGTAGTTTTTTGTAGTTTTTGCCTGGCACGGGTCAAAGGGGCGCCCCAAGAACCGCCTGGCATTCAATGTGTTCGACACCGGGCACTACAGTAATTTTGCACTTGTTTCTGCTTTGAATGCAACCTCCACAAGAGGCAGCACTGAAGCCATATGTGGGTAAATGAGTCATGGAAGTGAAAGTGAATAAAGGAACGGGCCTTGTTGCAGGCTATAGCCCTGGTCCAGGTTCTCACCAACGGGCCTTGATGCAGGCTATAGCCCTGGTCCAGGTTCTCACCAACGCCAGGAAAGCCTTTGCGTGCACACCCACAAAATGTTTCACTGCCGTGCGAGCGGTCCAACTTTAGCACAAATAAACTAAACTACTTTGCTACTCGCCATAACAAAGAGAGTTTTGTGTTATTGGAAGTCTATTCTCCAGGCTGGGAAGCATCTCAGGACCCTGCAGCTTCTCTGGATAATAATTAGGCCTATATAGGTTTTTTTTTCTGGTGCAGAAAGTAAAATATGTCAGCCAGACATATTCCTATTCACAGCGGATCTGACCAGATCTGTCCAGGGCGCACTATAAATAAAATATTTTATTTCATGCCCCAAAAGGAATATCATACAGAGAGGCTGGGGTCCTGGGAGGCTTCCCCAGCCTGGAGAATAGACTTTCACCGACACAAAACAGGCTTTGTTTGGATGAGTAGTAAAGTAGTTTGGTTTATTTCTTTTTGCGCCTTGTTGGAGCACTCGCTGCAGCCAAGGCTTTCCTGGTAGGCGTAAAGTGAGAAGTTGGCTAACACACTGAACCAGGGCCAGATGCATGAGGCATACCTCTGAGCTTCCACGGCGTTAATCTTTCATTTTGATCTCTCTCTCTCGGTGTTCGTCTGTTCGTCGTCTCTAGCTCGCACTCTCTCTCACCTTTTAAGAAGAACATCTAACCGCTCTGGGAATCTTATACTCTGCTGTTTGACATATTCAGCCAGCCCAGATCCAGCTATATCACTCTCACGCACGCACGCACGCACACCCAGTCAGTGTGTCTCTGCCCCTCTAGCTCTCTCTCTCTCTCTCTCTCTGACTTAAATCTTTCAAATCCTCTCATCCTTTCATTCATCCTTCACTCTGAGCCTTATACATCTGGCGAAGGTTCTGCTGCCGGCCACAGGTTCTTAAATTTCTCCTCCATCCCTTTTAACCCGTCCAGTGTCAAGTCCTGTTATTCCACTCATACGTGGATCGTGTGTCACAACCTGATAACCAAACAGCAGCTATATGCAGGTCTCAGTGCAGGAGAGCTGTGATACACGACATGACCCAATAATACCCGGACGGAAGACTTCATCGTCCACCAGCTATACTGCCACCATAGACTCTCGTACTATTTTGCGTGTAGTAGAAGTCCACTTCCACCTGGAGCTCGATAACCGATACCCGATAACAAAGCTTATCAATAAGCTTTAGGCTTATCGAGGCTGTTATCGAGCGTAGCGGTCCATGACGTCATGTTTAAACAATCAAGAAAAGAGGCGATCAAGAAATAGATCTAATCATCCATGCTGGTACAAACATGTCGGCCTGAAAGTGCACCTGCCAACAGAATTACGCTTCTAAAGTGGTTTCTTTAACCCATTCTGAACGGGAACCCATTTTGGTGTCAGCATCATGTCGTGCTTTAGCTATTGAAAAATAGCAGATCTACAAGCTCATAGCGCGCCACCGAGTGGCGCGCTACGAGCTTGTAGATCAGATACAGCTTAATAGGTTATTACGTTTCTTTGTGGGGGGTATCGGATCGGTACTCTGTATCGGCAGATACTGGACCCCCATGTATCGAAATCGGTATCGAATGCCAAAAAGCCGGATCGGTGCATCCCTAGTTTTTACACAGCATGGCTGCGGCTCACTGAGTTCTTGCAAAGTTGCATATAGTGGAACACAGCCTGCATTTAACCAATTTAGACCTGAGGCTTCTGACAGTTTTCTGAAAAACCTACGTTTCTATGTCAGTTTCTGTCAGTGGTGCTCAACCTTTTTCATGTCAAGGACCCCCAGAATTATCTGTATTTGGCTGCGGAAAATATGTAGTTCCAGGGACCCCCAGAAGCAAAGATTTGAGTTAAAAACGCCCCGAATCCTGGTCACTAAACTGCCTCCCCCTGGCCAGCCGGGGCGCCTGATGGAGGGGAAAGGAACTGGTTGGAATAACGTGTTCCTTCCACGCGCTACGTCCAACCAGGGAAACTCGCCCCTGTCAGGTGTAAAGGAGCAACTTGGACACTCAGGCATGAAGGAAGCATGAGTTCAAGTCCGTTGCTCTCCCCTTGTCCCCCATATATGGGGACTAGGTTGGCGGAGGGTGTGTAGAGCCCAGGATCACATTAGATGATTGACACAGGGGTGAAAAATGGGTTACAAAATCGTGGGATAAAAAATATATGAAAAAAACGCTCCGAAAAGATTTGCGCCACATTTTCACGATTTTTCAAAAAAATAATAATCTGCGAGCTTGTAGATCTGCTATTTTTCAACAGCTAAAAGTATAACATATAATGCTTAAAACACCCAAAAGGCGTTCCCATCATCCTGAATGGACTAACAAAGACCTCAGAGCAGCTTGGTCCAGAGTCCAGACATCACATACGGTGCCAACCTGCCTGGCCTGGCAGAGACAGAGCTGGCCCAGGGTCAGCTGCTATGTCCCACTCCACTCCCACCCGGGCTGGCCTGGCAGAGACAGAGCTGGCCCAGGGTCAGCTGCTATGTCCCACTCCACTCCCACCCGGGCTGGCCTGGCAGAGACAGAGCTGGCCCAGGGTCAGCTGTTATGTCCCACTCCACTCCCACCCAGGCTGTTTTGTTGTGTCCTCGACCTGACCTTGCCACACACAGCACCAACCTGGCAACCGCCAACCTGGCAACCGCCAACCTGGCTGCGTGGCAGGGCTGTAAATTAACTACGTCATACATTTACCTATAAGTACAGTATTTATAGGTACAAGTATGAGCTATTGGTACTCTCTTTGAGTATTTCCAACACTTACCAATACTTTTACTTCTACAGTACTCCACCACATCTCAGAGGACAGATATTGGACTTTTACTGCACTATGTTTATTTAAATCGTTAGTTATACTGTAGCTTTTCATCATTATAAAAATTCAAATTAAATTACCCACTTTTTCAGCTCTATACATTTTGGCTATTTGAAAATAGCCGATCTACAAGCTCACAATGCGTCACATTTATACTTTTGAAAACTTTGAAATAGGCCATTCTGCATAATGAGTACATTCTACTTTTGGCATATATACTTTTTATACAGTTTGATACTAATATTATTGTACTTTTACTCAAGTATAAACTTTTGAATTCCTGGACATTCACTTGTACCAGAGTATAGTTGTACATTGCAGTATGTGTTTTACTCAAGTAAAAACATGTGAGTACTTTTTTCCCCCACTACCGCTGTGTGGGCTCAGTGATCATGGTGGGGTTGTTTATTACTGCCTTGCTGGAGAGCTGCTAAGCATGTGTGAAGAGATGAGTTGATTGGTGCATAAGTAGTAATTAACGCATTTTGGGCGGGAACCCCTTTTGGCGTTTTAAACATGATGTTAACATTTAGCTATTGAAAAATAGCAGACCTACAAGCTCATAGCTTGTAGGTCTGCTATTTTTTGAAAAATCGTGAAAATGTGCCTCAAATTTGGAATGTATTTTTTCAGAACAAACGTTTTTAACTCAAATCTTTGCTTCTGGGGAGGTCCCTGGAACAACATATTTTCAGATGGGGGGGGGGGGGGTCTCGGAAGCCAATTACAGATCATTTTTGGGGTCCTTGACATGAAATATATAGGCCTAGAAACATAGGTATTTCAGAAAACTGTCAGGATTTAGAAGACATTTTTTTCAGGCCTAAATGGGTTAACTAGTATGATTCACATAGCCTGCTGCGTGTGTGTTTGAACAAGTGATTTATGACCCCCCCCCCCCCCCCCGCTATTTGACAGACTGCTTAATTATGATTTATGAAAAACAGCCAGCCTGGACGACATTTTCACGGAATTTGGCCCAGACTGGCCCAACCAGCTCGCGGATACTCTACTATTTACTACTTACTCTACTACTCTACTGGTTACTATACAACCAGCTTGCGGATACTCAACTGTCTTTTCGGGTCGAGGCCCGTATTACAAATACTTGAAATACAAGCCCTTAACCATCTAGAGCATTAAGGTCTGTGGACAAGCTGCTGCTGGTCGAGCTCACGACCAGTAAGAGGAGCAGGGGTGATCGTGCTTTTGCGGCTGCGGGCCCCAAACTCTGGAACATGCTGCCCCTCCATATTAGATCTGCCCAGTCAATTGATGCTTTTAAAACCCCTCCTCAAAACTCATCTGTTCTCTCTCGCCTTTAACTGCACCT
Source organism: Protomyctophum parallelum (assembly GCF_964188405.1). Lineage (NCBI taxonomy): Eukaryota > Metazoa > Chordata > Actinopteri > Myctophiformes > Myctophidae > Protomyctophum > Protomyctophum parallelum. The sequence goes on from NC_139708.1 coordinate 44,845,319, forward strand.
GATTTACCTGTTTATTGATCTCCTGCTCTGTGCTATTTAGGCTCTGTTTTATATTTTATTGTCTCTTTTCATACTGTCTTGTTTTTACTCTGTTCAGCACTTTGGTCGGCTTTGGCACCACCACATTTACAGTACAAAATAAATGATACACAACCAACAGACAACTCATTTAACATTTGGCCCAGACCGGCCCAACCGGGCCTGGTACATCCTGTGGCCGGCCAATCCACCCCTGAAAACAGCCACCATCAGAACCAAACCCACCCCTGAAAACAGCCCCCATCAGAACCAAACCCACCCCTGAAAACAGCCCCCATCAGAACCAAACCCACCCCTGAAAACAGCCCCCATCAGAACCAAACCCACCCCTGAAAACAGCCACCATCAGAACCAAACCCACCCCTGAAAACAGCCACCATCTGAACCAAACCCACCCCTGAAAACAGCCCCCATCAGAACCAAACCCACCCCTGAAAACAGCCCCCATCAGAACCAAACCCACCCCTGAAAACAGCCCCCATCAGAACCAAACCCACCCCTGAAAACAGCCCCCATCAGAACCAAACCCACCCCTGAAAACAGCCCCCATCAGAACCAAACCCACCCCTGAAAACAGCCCCCATCAGAACCAAACCCACCCCTGAAAACAGCCACCATCAGAACCAAACCCACCCCTGAAAACAGCCCCCCATCAGAACCAAACCCACCCCTGAAAACAGCCACCATCAGAACCAAACCCACCCCTGAAAACAGCCCCCATCAGAACCAAACCCACCCCTGAAAACAGCCACCATCAGAACCAAACCCACCCCTGAAAACAGCCCCCATCAGAACCAAACCCACCCCTGAAAACAGCCCCCATCAGAACCAAACCCACCCCTGAAAACAGCCCCCATCAGAACCAAACCCACCCCTGAAAACAGCCCCCATCAGAACCAAACCCACCCCTGAAAACAGCCACCATCAGAACCAAACCCACCCCTGAAAACAGCCCCCATCAGAACCAAACCCACCCCTGAAAACAGCCACCATCAGAATCAAACCCCTTGGATTTATCATATATATATAATCGTAAGACAAGTGTCTTTTTCTTTATATTTTCCACCCTCGAACACCATTTACAGATTAATACGTCCACCACCAATGCCAGAATACATAGTGAAAAGTATACAAACTTTTCACGTTTAGAAAGCTAGTTTGTGGTTGAAATGCTCTTCTAGCACAGTGTTTTTTTGGGGCCAGCCCCCCCCCCCCCCAGCCCCCCCCCTACAGTTCCCCTTGCCACTCTGGTACCAATTAAAATGTAGGCTAAGTTCTGTGCTTCTTATGTAATTCAGAAAACATCTCATTGAATGCCAAATAGAATGATTTTTATACTAAAACCGAACTCTAACTAGAAAGGTGCGCTCATTAGTGCGCAGATTTCTGCCGAGAGGCATGCCCCAATAATAATACACTGTCTTATGCAGTAACATCGCACTGCATTACATCTCTCTCTCTCTCTCTCTCTCTCTCTCTCATCCGTCTCTATCTCTCTGTGAAATTGTACATACAATTGAACACAGTTGAACATAATTATCGTTTGATGTGGTGTCTGCTCTGCTGGAAGAAATACAGTAAGGTGACTAAGGTCTACACCAGTTTGCCACAAGAAAGAGTCACTTGAATATATATACGTGATGTCGGATGAACATGAAGCCAGGCAATGGAGACATCAGAGACACATACTTCCCACAGATCTCAACCACACACACAGAGATTTTGAAAACATGACCAATGACACAAAACTCCCATATCTGCTGGGCGAAGTACAACAATGTGCAAACACAGCAGCAAGATTTGTGAGTTGCTGTGATAGGAGGAGGATATCAAATGGAACACAACCTTGGCCTCAAAAATCATTGGCTCACAAATGAACGGCCTAGACCAGATCTTTAAGAAACAGGTACTTAACAAAGCCCTGTGTATCCGATCTGATGCTGCTCACCCACTATACGGAGAGTACATCCTTCTCCCATCCGGCCTTCGCTTGCGAGCCCCCTGTGCCACAAAAAACAGGCACAAACATTCCTTTGTCCCGGTCTCTATTCACACACTGAATGCTGCTGTGCGTAGATCGAGGATATAACCTTATGATGAGCACTTTTACTTTTTACCTTTTACTGTATTATCTTGTGCCTATGTCTATGCACACGCACTTTTATGACCTATCGCATAGCACTTTAAACGCCTGCACTTTAATGGTTGTGTGCACCTTTTACTCTGGTATCCGCTATGTGAACTGTTTGTTGTCTGTACTGTTTCATTCATTGTTTAATGTACTGTCTATGCTGCAACCCAATTTGCCCTTCGGGGACACTAAATAAACTTGAACCTTGAACCTTGAACAACCACCCTAAAGACTAATCATTGTGTATATTCCTGCACTATACCTGCATCGAGTGACCTTGGTACATAGAATTTGATCTATTGAAGATTCTGACCTTCAAATCTACATCATTTTTGTTTTGATTGTATTGCTTTATTGTTGAATTGTTCTTTCTGCTTTGGCAATGTAAACGTATGTTTTCTTATGCCAATAAAGCCCTTTGAATTGAATTGAATTGGATACAATGCAACACAAATTGAAAATAATTCATGATGTCTACTGTATGTATGTGTGTCAAACAGTTCAAGGTGACTATAATGGACCTTATTGAAACAGTGGTTGCGTAACCTTCACAACGAGCCACGATTTAACCCATTCTGACCGGGCACCCATTTTGGTGTCGGCATCATGTTATGCATTAGCTATTGAAAAATAGCAGATCTACAAGCTCATATCGCGCCACCGAGTGGCGCTATACGAGCTTGTAGCTCTTTTTTGAAAAATCGAAGAACGACTGACATTTTTTAGAATCTGATCTCAGGTCAGAATGGGTTCATCAGACCAGTGTGTGTCCAGTGGAAACCTCGTGTGAATCTGATCTCAGGTCAGAATTGGTTAACCTTGTGCACGCATGCGTACAGTACACCCGTAGGCATGCCGATGAACAGGCAGGGTTGACCCTGGAGCCAACCGTAAGCACGGCTTACACTGGCAGTATGAATCCACTCTAGATAATCAAAGAGGGGGGGGGGGGGGGGGGGACTCGCAAAAGGTCACACTGGACTGGTGACACTGCACAGACTGAACTGAATTGGTCTCCTTTTAGTAGAGACTACTTTATATATATATATACACATAGGCTACATCTATTTTTACATATTGTACCATGTAGATTAGTCATGTACTATGCACTTTCTTTCTTTTAACTGCAATGATGAGCTGCTGCACAAACAAGACCCATGTTACTTGTAATGTGATGTGATAATAAAAGTTTGATTCTTGATTCTGATTCTGGAAGGGCTCACCATGCAGGGAGAGAGAGGCCCAGTACAACATGGTGGGCAGGGACGTGCAGAGAATGTTAGAGAGGCAAGGGGGCTGAAATTCCCTAAAAGGGCCCCCCCCCTGAAACACAAATACATCTCATGGATGCACCTGGGACGTAACTTCCGTGATGTATCCCAAGGTCATCGGGGTTTCGGGTCTTCCAACATCATAGCCCTCACTCGGGCGACCCAACTTACGTGCCAGTAGCTACCCTCGATCAGTCCCACTAGGGAAAAACCAGGGCCACTCGCATATACAGTCTGGAGCAACGGAAGCTTTGA
>NC_139708.1:44854014-44866514 GCF_964188405.1 Protomyctophum parallelum
GGAACTATAGTGGCCCTCTGGAGTGAGTGTGGAACTATAGTGGCCCTCTGGAGTCCGTGTGGAACTATAGTGGCCCTCTGGAGTCCGTGTGGAACTATAGTGGCCCTCTGGAGTCCGTGTGGAACTATAGTGGCCCTCTGGAGTGAGTGTGGAACTATATTAGTGGCCCTCTGGAGTGAGGGTGGAACTATAGTGGCCCTCTGGAGTGAGTGTGCGGAACTATAGTGGCCCTCTGGAGTGAGTGTGGAACTATAGTGGGCCTCTGGAGTGAGTGTGGAACTATAGTGGCCCTCTGGAGTGAGTGTGGAACTATAGTGGCCCTCTGGAGTGAGTGTGGAACTATAGTGGCCCTCTGGAGTGAGTGTGGAACTATAGTGGCCCTCTGGAGTCCGTGTGGAACTATAGTGGCCCTCTGGAGTCCGTGTGGAACTATAGTGGCCCTCTGGAGTGAGTGTGGAACTATAGTGGCCCTCTGGAGTGAGTGTGGAACTATAGTGGCCCTCTGGAGTGAGTGTGCGGAACTATAGTGGCCCTCTGGAGTGAGTGTGGAACTATAGTGGCCCTCTGGAGTGAGTGTGGAACTATAGTGGCCCTCTGGAGTGAGTGTGGAACTATAGTGGCCCTCTGGAGTGAGTGTGGAACTATAGTGGCCCTCTGGAGTGAGTGTGGAACTATATTAGTGGCCCTCTGGAGTGAGGGTGGAACTATAGTGGCCCTCTGGAGTGAGTGTGGAACTATAGTGGCCCTCTGGAGTGAGTGTGGAACTATAGTGGCCCTCTGGAGTGAGTGTGGAACTATAGTGGCCCTCTGGAGTGAGTGTGGAACTATAGTGGCCCTCTGGAGTGAGTGTGGAACTATAGTGGCCCTCTGGAGTGAGTGTGGAACTATAGTGGCCCTCTGGAGTGAGTGTGGAACTATAGTGGGCCTCTGGAGTGAGTGTGTAACTATAATGGCCCTCTGGAGTGAGTGTGGAACTATAGTGGCCCTCTGGAGTGAGTGTGGAACTATAGTGGCCCTCTGGAGTGAGTGTGGAACTATAGTGGCCCTCTGGAGTGAGTGTGGAACTCTCCATTTATTTTACAGCATAATGTGTGTGACTGAGGGCTGGCTGTGTTGTATACAGACGTCTGCTGAGCAGAATATACAATCGTGATTTAATGCTTCCGTCATGCTGTTTTCATTAAAATAAAAACGTCTCTCTGTGTTTCCTGCCTTACTTTTCACCGTCTGAGTTTTATTTTCCGTACGACTCGTGCGTGCGTCCTCATCTCAACTTTCCTGCATTTCTCTCTCTCTCTCTCTCTCTCTCTGTCTCTCTCTCTCTCCTTCCATGCATGTCTCCTCCTCCTGTTCTCTTCTCCTTTTCCCTTCACAACCCTTCATAAACCCTTTCTATGCCCCTCCTTGTTCTCCAACTATTCCATCCATATTCTGTCCGTCTCTCTCTGCCTCTTTAAACCCTTTATAGTCTTTACACCATCGGATTATCCTTATATCAAGGTTCAAGGTTGTACTTTATATATTATATTTATGGACGTATTCCTCCATATCTCTCCTACCTCCCTCCCACCATGTCTCTCTCTCACAGACAGGAATGGAATACAGACAGTTTGCAGCGTGACATATTTCTGCTTCATGCTCTGTCGTCCGGTGTTTGCCGAGCATTCACCGTCTCTGCACACTGTCAACAACACCGCAGCCGATGCTCCAAAGAAGTATACAGGTCAATTACAATCCGTTATTATGAATTAACCACATTAGGCACTTCTTAATAATGAAAATAGCAACGCGTCGTGGTTTTTGTTTTTTGAAAACCTCTTGAACTCACAACCAGTTCCCAGCCTAGACAGTCTGGGAAACACTTCTCTTCTTACTCCAGGGTGGGCAGCATTTATTTTTGAATTGAAACTTGAAACAATTAAGTGCTGAATTATGTCATACTGTAACTGTATGAATCTGGTAGACGTGCCAGACCATGCAGCCTACTTAAAAGAAAAATAAATGTACAACTGTAATGTTGTGTATACTCTCTGAAGATTGCTTACATGAAACCATTCAATGCCTTAGCAACCTTTAAATAAGAATTATACATCTGTACCTAAAACAATATATATATATATATATATTTCAAAAAGGGCACTTTGATGTCCAGATGGAAAAAAAAGGGCAGGTGCTATATATACAGTATAGCACCACGTACTGTTTATCTGTGCACGCCCTGAATAATGTTAACCCATTCTGGGCAGGAACCCCTTTTGGTGTTAGCATCATGCTATGCTTTAGCTATTGAAGAATGGCAGATCTACAAGCTCATAGCGCGCCACCGAGTGGCGCGCTACGAGCTTGTAGGTCTGCTATTTTCGAAAAATCGAAGAACGACTGACATAGAAACATCAGAAAACTGTCAGGATGTATAGAAGACATTTTTAGAATCTGATCTCAGGTCAGAATGGGTTAAATAGTGTACACATACAGTACATGATACCAAGAAGAACATTATGGATAAGAAAATGGAGGAAAAGTGGACTAGAGCCTACGACCTTATACACTTTACTATACACCTTATAATACTCCGCCTACAGGTGTGTGTAGTAACAGGCTGTGCCACCAGGGGGCACCAGTGATGAAAGCCAATGTGACATGTGCATTAGTGTCCGCTGAAACTCCCCATGGTGTCTGCTATGCTGACACTATGGATGCGTTTGTCTGTCCATTTGGCGTGAGTGTGTGTGTGTGTGTGTGTGTGTGTGTGTGTGTGTGTGTGTGCGTGCGAGTGCGTGTGCGTGCGTGTGCGTGTGTGTGTGTGTGTGTGTCTGGGACAAAAGTACACGTACACGTGTGTCCACACGTCACTGTGCATGAGCATCACTGCATGAGTCCTTATAGGTGTCCTTGGTGATCAGATGTGTGTGTGTGTGTGTGTGTGTGTGTGTGTGTGTGTGTGTGTGTGTGTGTGTGTGTGTGTGTGTGTGTGTGTGTGTGTGTGTGTGTGTGTGTGTGTGCGTGTGTGTGCGTGCGTGCGTGCTGTTGCTAATGCTGACCAGACATACTGTCAGTCAGAAGAGATATGTCACAAGATGGAGATATGTCACAAGATGGAGATATGTCACGTGTGGTGGATGTGCTGGATAAAAAGAACATTTGGTGTGTGGAATGTTTCGAGCTTGTGTGCACGCAAATAAATACAGAACAGAAAACAAATGCTATATACAAACAAAGTTATACAAACAGGTAGCCAAAAAAATGCAAACTGGCTGAATGGTAGCTTAAGGTATTAGCATTATGTTATATGATTTAGCTATTGAAAAATAGCAGATCTACAAGCTCATAGCGCGCCACCGAGTGGCGTTCTACGAGCTTGTAGGTCTGTTATTTTAGAAAAATCGAAGAACCTCTGACCACTAGAAACATAGCTTTTTCAGAAAACTGTCAGGATGTATAGAAGACATTTTTTTATAATCTGATCTCAGGTCAAAATGGGTTAAATTCCATTTATTTTTTACTTTGTAGGAGAAAATATGGAAATCTCTGCAGGTCACTTGTATTTTTCCACAGAAATATAGACATATGTGGCCAGATTTGACCATCTTGTCGCCTCCAGCTTATCACCAGAGGAGGAAAAACTGCATTTATTTTCATCCAAAATGATTTAACCCATTTTTGGACGGGAACCCCTTTTGGTGCTTCAAGCATCATGTCATGCTTTAGCTATTGAAAAATAGCAGATCTACAAGCTCGTAGCGCGCCACCGAGTGGCGCGCTACGAGCTTGTAGATCTGCTATTTTTGTAGGTCTGATATTTTAGAAAAATCATTAAAATGTGGCGCAAGTCATTGAATATATATTTCAGAGCGAACATTTTTAACTAAAATATTGGCTTCTTGGGGGGGGGGGGGGGGGGTCCCTGGGACTACATATTTTGAGATGGGGGGTCCGTGGTCCGTGGTTTTTCAGAAAAATGTTAGGATTTAGAAGCATTTTTTTTTTAATCGACCCCAGTCCAAAATGGGTTAATATAGCACAGGCAGACTCTGCACATAATATACTCTACACATCCAACTGGAGCACCTCAGTTGAATCTGGTCACATATATCCATTGACTATACTGTTATTAGCATGATGAAGAAGAACAGTGCTCACAGGTCAATAACCCATTCTGAACGGGAACCCATTTTGGTGTTAGCATCATGCCGTGCTTTAGCTGTTTAAAAATAGCAGATCTACAAGCTCATATCGCGCCACCGAGTGGCGCGATACGAGCTTGTAGGTCTGCTATTTTTGAAAAATCGAAGAACGACTGACATTTTTAGAATCTGATCTCAGGTCAGAATGCGTTAATCAGACCAGTGTGTGTCCAGTGGAAACCTCGTATGAATCTGATCCCAGGTCAGAATGGGATAACTTCCGTCCCCATTTATGACGGGCGCTTTGAACCAGATTGACGAACACACACGATAACAGTCACAGTGCTTTTGAGGCTAAGATGGCGCTAATGTATGCCATGATATGTTCAATATTATGTGATTCAAAAGGCTAAATGCTATTATGTTATGTAACTCTGGTGCTCTCAATCATTACATGCTGTTATGTGTTATCCTGCATGGATGGGGTTGAAAGCACCAGTGTGTATAAAATGTTGTAAAAAAAAGGATAAAATGTTTTACTTGAGTAAAAGTATCAATACTGCAATAATGTAGAAATACTCTGTTACGTAAAAGTGCCAAATTCAAAATGAGTACCAAAAGTAGAAAGTACTCATAGTGCAGAATTTCCATTTCAAGTTTTGAAATGTATACAAATATTTTGAAAATAGCCGATCTACAAGCATCGCGATTTTTCGAACGGCCGAATTGTATATAGGGGCTGAAGTGGTTAATGTATGTATTGTAATATTAACCCATTCTGAACGGGAACCCATTTTGGTGTTAGCATCATGTCGTGCTTTAGCTATTGAAAAATAGGAGATCTACAAGCTCATAGCGCGCCACCGAGTGGCGCGCTACAAGCTTGTAGGTCTGCTATTTTTTGAAAAAGATCGAAGAACGACTGACATTTTTAGAATCTGATCTCAGGTCAGAATGGGTTAATCAGACCAGTGTGTGTCCAGTGGAAACCTCGTATGAATCTGATCTCAGGTCAGTATGGGTTAATCAAAATCTACAAAGTAATGTTGCAATTGCCTATACCGTTGTCAATACTGGACCGCGTATATGAACTTGCAGTAGGTTTATGTAAAAAAATAAAAGCTATTGTCAAGTCTATGTAGGCTAAATGGATTCATGTACGGTGCTTAGCAATAGATATTCAGAGGAATGTCGGTGTTACCCTGAGTCCACAAGTTGCCCTTGAGCAAAGCACCTGTATGGCAGTAGATCACACAGGCTGTGCAGGTAGACCACATGACATGGCCCCTAAAAATATACAATTTAAATAAGTAATAAAGTGTTTTTGGCATCTGCCACTTGAATTAAGGTCACTGCACTTGATTGATTGACATCAAAAAGGGCAGCTCAAACCCACAATGCAACAGGCCTAGACCATGTTTTCAAAAGTGTTTCGCACAAACATCAGTATTACAAAAAAAGAAGAAAATAAAAAAACTATTTTCAGCAATGGAATAATATATATATATATTTGGTGGCTATAGATCTGGTTGAGCTGGTCATTTTTAAAGTATAGCTCTCAAGTCTAAAAAGTGTGGGCACCCCTGATTTATGGAATAAACCACATTCTGGGGAGAACATTCTGCAAAAATGTGTCATTCTTAACACATCTAGTACAGGAACTGCATCAAAAAAGAAGCTCCGGGGTGCCAGAGTTGTCTGATCGCTTTTACTTTGAAAGCCATGAACCGGAAACACTTTCCTAAAAAAAGTTGACTTTACAAAGAGACCTCAGATCTCCGATCATCTTAATATTTTTTTTACGCTCCAAAAAACGTTCATATTTTGCGGGAGAGACGGATGAGGAGCAGAAATTAAGCGCCAGCATATCGATCCATTCATCACCGCGGAGAGCGCCCTGGATTAGGAGATACGAGTCATTCTTTCCGCCGCGCTAACATGGGAGTCAATGACAAGCTAATAGTTGCACTGAGCGTTAGCATACGGCAAGCGAAAAGCGAAATGCCAAAAAAAAAAAAATGAAAAATTCTGAATATTCTTATCTCGCCCCGCGTCGCTGGGACGTAGCTAGGACGTCCACAGACCTAGGCACCAATATTTCGTGATCCTTATGACGTTTCCAGACGTCCTATGTATAGAATCTGTTAATAGATCAGCGACTGTCGCCCAAAGAGATTTGTGACGAGGTAAAAAAAGGAGGGGATCAAGTTGAAAGCCTTGAGGGGCTCCGTTCAATGATATATTAATAATATATATTAATTATTAATTATCATATTCGTTCAATGATGGCGTTTCAGTGATAATATAATATATATATTATATATATTATATAATATAATATATAGAGCAGAACAACTGGTCAAGGTCAGAAGGCTGTGGTGGCAACAGTACTGCTTTTGTGTTGTGAACGTATGCGACTTCATAGAGGTATAGAACCTAGTCCTGCTGATATTGTGTGTGTGTGTGTGTGTGTGTGTGTGTGTGCGTGTGTGTGTGTGTGTGTGTGCGTGTGTGTGTGTGCTGTGTGTGTTGTGTGTTGTGCGTCTACCAGGGGGGCAGTCAGCCAGATATTTCGTGAAGCCTCATTTGAAATCGGTAGTTCATATAATGGCCTGTTGTGGCGCTGGACTGGACCCAAAAAGCCCCATAGCTCCATAGAGGCCCATGTATTTTGGCCCAACTTCACCTAGACTGTATTACCTTAATAAACATGGTCATGAATACTTTCTTCTTCCAGTCACTAGTTTAAAGTCTCATTTCTAATGTCATAATATTCTTTTTGGAAAATGATGGTCCCATTAATTAAAAAAATGACCATAAAGAAAAAAAAACATCGCGTATGTTCTGAGGGGCGTGGCTACCGTTACAGTCTATGATCAGGATTCCCCTCCCACTCGAGTCAAAATAAAAACCAACGGAGAAGAAGGGGGGAAGTCCCGCCTCGTTGTCTGGGCAGCCAATGGCCAGCTGGTCCAAAACGGAGCCAGCCAATGGCCAGCTGGTACCAAACGGATCTAGAAAGATGGCGACTTACAGTGCAGGAATAACAGGCTTCATTTTACGTCCATATTAGACCCGGCGAACGCTTTGTCCATATTTTTTACAGTCTATGGCGTCTACTCACCCACAGCTTTGAGTGAGGTGTACTTGTTGAAGCCGATGCCCAGGTTGTTGTGAGGGTGAGACAGAGCCATGGCCGGCCCCAGCGGAGAGAGAGCAGCGTTGTTTAGATGGTTATGATCTGAGAGAGAGAGAGAGAGAGAGAGAGAGAAAATGAGTCTTCGATAGAGTAGCCTCGGAAACCCAGAAATTTTTATTAGTGGGGGCAGCGGTGGCCGAACGGTTTGCGGAGCAGTCTTGATATCGGAAGGTCGCTAGTTCGTATCCCCGGACCGGCACGTTCAAATTACCACCGCTGAAGTGCCCTTGGACAAGGCATTGAACCCCTACCATGAAATGTTCTATGAGCAGGGCCTGGCTGTAAGCAAGTTCTTGAGCTTAGTCCAGTTACCCTGGGTAAACATGGTACCTTTCCTTTCCTTAGTCCAGTTTACCCTGGGTAAACATAGTACCTTTCCTTTCCTTAGTCCAGTTACCCTGGGTAAACATAGTACCTTTCCTTTCCTTAGTCCAGTTACCCTGGGTAAACATGGTACCTTTCCTTTCCTTAGTCCAGTTACCCTGGGTAAACATAGTACCTTTCCTTTCCTTAGTCCAGTTACCCTGGGTAAACATGGTACCTTTCCTTTCCTTAGTCCAGTTACCCTGGGTAAACATAGTACCTTTCCTTTCCTTAGTCCAGTTACCCTGGGTAAACATAGTACCTTTCCTTTCCTTAGTCCAGTTACCCTGGGTAAACATAGTACCTTTCCTTTCCTTAGTCCAGTTACCCTGGGTAAACATAGTACCTTTCCTTTCCTTAGTCCAGTTACCCTGGGTAAACATAGTACCTTTCCTTTCCTTAGTCCAGTTACCCTGGGTAAACATAGTACCTTTCCTTTCCTTAGTCCAGTTACCCTGGGTAAACATAGTACCTTTCCTTTCCTTAGTCCAGTTACCCTGGGTAAACATAGTACCTTTCCTTTCCTTAGTCCAGTTACCCTGGGTAAACATAGTACCTTTCCTTTCCTTAGTCCAGTTACCCTGGGTAAACATAGTACCTTTCCTTTCCTTAGTCCAGTTACCCTGGGTAAACATAGTACCTTTCCTTTCCTTAGTCCACCCTGGGTAAACATAGTACCTTTCCTTTCCTTAGTCCAGTTACCCTGGGTAAACATAGTACCTTTCCTTTCCTTAGTCCAGTTTACCCTGGGTAAACATAGTACCTTTCCTTTCCTTAGTCCAGTTACCCTGGATAAAACATAGTACCTTTCCTTTCCTTAGTCCAGTTACCCTGGGTAAACATAGTACCTTTCCTTTCCTTAGTCCAGTTACCCTGGGTAAACATAGTACCTTTCCTTTCCTTAGTCCAGTTACCCTGGGTAAAACATAGTACCTTTCCTTTCCTAGTCCAGTTACCCTGGGTAAACATAGTACCTTTCCTTTCCTTAGTCCAGTTACCCTGGGTAAACTCATAGTACCTTTCCTTTCCTTAGTCCAGTTACCCTGGGTAAACATAGAGTACCTTTCCTTTCCTTAGTCCAGTTACCCTGGGTAAACATAGTACCTTTCCTTTCCTTAGTCCAGTTACCCTGGGTAAACATAGTACCTTTCCTTTCCTTAGTCCAGTTACCCTGGGTAAACATAGTACCTTCTTTCCTTAGTCCAGTTACCCTGGGTAAACATAGTACCTTCCTTCCTTCCAGGGAGGAAAAAAGTCTGGGGCAAGTCCACATACAGTAACGCAAACGTCACTCAGAAGCTTAGCTGTTCACCGTTCAACGTAACGAAATTGTGAAATTGCTATAGCTATTGCTAGCTAGAAATCTAGTGGCTATAGCTATGGTTTGGAAGGTGTTATGCTTATAACCGCAACTGTGCCTTTTAGTCTTTTATATTTTCTAAATGTCATTTTTAACTGACATCCCTAGGGGGTCTTTGATAGATATGCATCATTATTTTAAAAAGGAAATGTCTCTGCTTCCCACCCTTTAAAAAGAGTGGTGCTGCCAGCATCAAAGGGACTCCATAGCACAAGACAGAGGGGCGATCCGAGCACTCAAAATCAGTTTAAAAAGAAAGAGAGGGCGGATATGAAATCAGGGGACTTTATTAAAGTTAAAATGCCAAGATGTTTCGACTCGTTATAGAGTCTTCATCAGCCCATTCATGCCCTAATGAAGACTCTAAGGAGTCGTTTTAACTTTAATATCCTCGCCCTCTCCTCATTTTTAACTTCTTATAATGCTCGGATCACCCCCTCTTTCTTGCTTATACAGTAACACAACGCTTGATGGGATTACGTAGTGTAGTCCTGCTGTACACGAGGCATGCAAGGTGCACAGTATTATTGTGCAAATCTCCACCACAAACTATGGTTCTGTACTAGTCTACTGTGCTGTACTGTACTAGTCTAGGCCCAAAACATTGTCCTCACATGCCGTAGGCTCTACGGCATGTGAGGACAATGTCTTGGGCTTGTGCGTGCATAATGAAAAAGCACAGGGCGACGGGGGAACGGATTAAAAAAAAGGTCTGTTTAATTATTACAGTGCCAGTCACACAGGCTGCATTGGGGACACGTCTCAGTAGACATCTGCATGGACACCGTCGTGAAGCTCAGCTGTGATCATGTAGGCCCAGCATTCACCTAACATGGCCCAGCATTCACCTAACATGGCCCAGCATTCACCTAACATGGCCCAGCATTCACCTAACATGGCCCAGCATTCACCTAACACGGCCCAGCATTCACCTAACATGGCCCAGCATTCACCTAACACGACCCAGCATTCACCTAACACGGCCCAGCATTCACCTAACATGACCCAGCATTCACCTAACATGGCCCAGCATTCACCTAACATGGCCCAGCATTCACCTAACATGGCCCAGCATTCACCTAACATGGCCCAGCATTCACCTAACATGGCACAGCATTCACCTAACATGGCCCAGCATTCACCTAACACGACCCAGCATTCACCTAACACGGCCCAGCATTCACCTAATACGACCCAGCATTCACCTAACATGGCCCAGCATTCACCTAACATGGCCCAGCATTCACCTAACATGGCCCAGCATTCACCTAACATGGCCCAGCATTCACCTAACACGGCCCAGCATTCACCTAACATGGCCCAGCATTCACCTAACATGGCCCAGCATTCACCTAACACGGCCCAGCATTCACCTAACATGGCCCAGCATTCACCTAACATGGCCCAGCATTCACCTAACATGACCCAGCATTCACCTAACACGGCCCAGCATTCACCTAACATGGCCCAGCATTCACCTAACATGGCCCAGCATTCACCTAACATGGCCCAGCATTCACCTAACATGGCCCAGCATTCACCTAACATGGCCCAGCATTCACCTAACACGGCCCAGCATTCACCTAACACGGCCCAGCATTCATCTAACATGGCCCAGCATTCACCTAACATGACCCAGCATTCATCTAACACGGCCCAGCATTCACCTAACATGGCCCAGCATTCACCTAACATGACCCAGCATTCACCTAACACGGCCCAGCATTCACCTAACATGACCCAGCATTCACCTAACACGGCCCAGCATTCACCTAACATGACCCAGCATTCACCTAACATGGCCCAGCATTCACCTAACATGGCCCAGCATTCACCTAACATGGCCCAGCATTCACCTAACACGGCTCGGGCATTTAGCTTGGTTCATAGTTTTGCTGCATGATGGCATCGGGTGCCGAAAGTAGCAGACATGCAGGCTGATATTTAGGCGTGTGTGTTTTAGTAGCAGACATGCAGGCTGATATTTAGGCGTGTGTTTTTAAGTAGCAGACATGCAGGCTGATATTTAGGCGTGTGTGTTTAAGTAGCAGACATGCAGGCTGATATTTAGGCGTGTGTGTTTAAGTAGCAGACATGCAGGCTGATATTTAGGTGTGTGTTTAAGTAGCAGACATGCAGGCTGATATTTAGGTGTGTGTTTTAGTAGCAGACATGCAGGCTGATATTTAGGTGTGTGTTTTAGTAGCAGACATGCAGGCTGATATTTAGGTGTGTGTTTTAGTAGCAGACATGCAGGCTGGTATTTAGGTGTGTGTTTTAGTAGCAGACATGCAGGCTGATATTTAGGTGTGTGTTTTAGTAGCAGACATGCAGGCTGATATTTAGGTGTGTGTTTTAGTAGCAGACATGCAGGCTGATATTTAGGCGTGTGTGTTTAAGTAGCAGACATGCAGGCTGGTATTTAGGCGTGTGTGTTTTAGTAGCAGACATGCAGGCTGGTATTTAGGCGTGTGTGTTTAAGTAGCAGACATGCAGGCTGATATTTAGGCGCGTGTGTTTAAGTAGCAGACATGCAGGCTGATATTTAGGCGCGTGTGTTTAAGTAGCAGACATGCAGGCTGATATTTAGGTGTGTGTGTTTTAGTAGCAGACATGCAGGCTGATATTTAGGCGTGTGTTTTAGTAGCAGACATGCAGGCTGATATTTAGGCGTGTGTGTTTTAGTAGCAGACATGCAGGCTGATATTTAGGCGTGTGTGTTTTAGTAGCAGACATGCAGGCTGATATTTAGGCGTGTGTGTTTTAGTAGCAGACATGCAGGCTGATATTTAGGCGTGTGTGTTTAAGTAGCAGACATGCAGGCTGATATTTAGGCGTGTGGGTTTGTTCACCGTTGCAGTGAAGGGAAAAAATAACTAAAACATTTGAGCAAAGCTTTTACCACAAAGTGTGCAAGTAAAGTGCTTCCCCTGTATGGGTCCCCGTGAGCTTTTCCCACAGCAGATATTGACAAGCCTTTGCTACAAAACTGTACAATGAATCTATTATACTATATACACCAGCATATTTTAAAGCTTTTGCCTTTTACCACAAACTGTACAAGTAAAAGGCTTTCCCCGGCATGGGTCCTCGTGTGCATGCTTTCCCTAGATTATCACGTACGGTAAGCTACAGTATGTTTGATAAGGCATTTCATCATTCAGGCTCTATGCACACAGACCCCATTTTGGGCGAGAACCCCTTTTGGTGTTAGCATTATGTTATGCTTTAGCTATAGAAAAATAGCAGATCTACAAGCTCATAGCGCGCCACCGAGTGGCGCGCTACGAGCTTGTAGGTCTGATATTTTTGAAAAATCGAAGAACGACTGACATAGAAACATAGCTTTTTCAGAAAACTGTCAGCATGTAGAATCTGATCTCAGGTCAAAATGGGTTAACAGGTGTTAGAGATGCTACTAATTAACTCTCTGTTCCATTTAGTGGGTTCCATC
>NC_139708.1:44879014-44901514 GCF_964188405.1 Protomyctophum parallelum
TAGGTGGCTTATAACGATGCTCTCAGGATTCTCCTGAAGAAGCCTAGGGGTTAGGGGTTAGGGTTAGGGTGGCAGTGCTAGTCAGCTCTTCTGCGACTCTGGTCTAACCACCTTCCAGGCTCTCTTGAGAAACCTCATGTTCAGCTTTAAAAGCAGACTTGACGGGTCACATAATAACGTGATGAAGGTGTTGACTAATCCTAGGTTTAGCACTGTTAGATACCGCTCTTTGATGTGGAAACATTGTACGAGTGCTACTTATAGATTTTCTTTTTTTTACGAGAGAGTTTTAGAGTTTTATGAACCAATGTATTTATTTGTAACTGTTTGCATGTTTTTAATTGTTAAATAAAGTTTCATTCATTCATTCATTCATTCATATACGGGTAATTGGTCCTCACTAATGATCATGATAAAATAACAAACAAAGAAAAAAACATCTACTCAGTCTGTGTCTCATGGGGGAGGGGCTGTGTGGGGCAGTTCAGAAACCACCCGTCCACCAGTGACATCATCGATGGATGAATCCAAGCTAATATAGAAACGGCAGACTTTTTCTATTCCTGAAAAGTTGCAAAGCGAAAATTGTGTAATCTTGTTTAAAAGGTGGACAGGTTTCTGAACTGCCCCACAGCCCCCACAGGCCGAGTAGAAACAGAATGGTGGTATTTTATAATGAACATTATAGTGAGGACCGATTATGAAGACAGGTTGAAACATGTGAAGTGAGAAGTGATAAAGAATGCAGAACAGAACACCAGAAACAAACTAAAAAAAACCTACGGTGTGGTGATGAGTTGTAAACAGAAGGTGACAGATAGAAAGAGAGAGAGAGAGAATACTGGGCAGGAGAGACAGAGAGAGAGAGGAAGAGAGAGAGAGAGCGGAGAGCGGAGCGTTAGCGAATGCCAGATTTTGGATAATAAATGCAGCGAGAACAATTTGTTCTTTGTTGGACTATATAGGTTGCTGGCGGTGCGTTCAGCTCTGCAGCGCCTTGCGTAGCTCTGCTGCCAACAACCAAAGCATCCACTCGTATACCTGTCTTCATTTTATGGTTTCATACACGTTAATGATTTGTTGTCCCCTTTGTTTAGTCAATTCTGTCTCGCTCACAAGCGTACGCACGCACGCACGCACGCCACGCACGCACGCACGCACGCACGCACGCACGCACAAACTCTCTCTCTCCCTCTCTCTCCTTGTTATTCTTTTCATGCCAGGGCTCAGCAGGAAGGAAAGGCTTCACCATCAATCCCGGACTCCCCCAGAGTTAGTGTCCAAGTGTCCTTGAGCAAAGACTCTGAACCCCTAAATTGCCCCCAACCGATGTGCAGGTTGGTGCCCTGCATGGTTCCCCTCAGCCAGCCATCGGTGCGTGAATGATGTGTGTGAATGTAATGCGCAATCTCTGTTAAGCGCCTCGATAAAGGCGCTATATAAATGCACCAGTTACCATTTTTTTGGCGAGACATTGTGGATTGTCGGTGAATTGTCTGAACACTGTCCCTCTGGGCGAGAAGGCATTTGCAAAAGGTGTTGTTATGTAAATGCTATTCAGATTATTTTCTTTTTTTTTACAACGAAAAGGAGTGTCGAAAACTCGTTTTCAGTAACAAAAGAGGCGAATTTGCAAGGCTAAACAGTGAATTTGCAAGGATAAACTGGGAAAAGTGATATTTCCAGAATCAAGAAATGAGTTACCGTGTGTGTGCATGGGGGTCCCCATGGGGGGGTCCCTCTACTGCAGTGCACTGTAAATGGTAAATGGTGCATTTATATAGAGCGCCTTTATCCAAGGCACTTTCGTCGTCTGCAATCAGGGGTTCAGAGTCTTGCTCAAGGACACTTCGACGCTAACTCTGGAGGAGCCCACAGGGTTCGAACCCGGGAACGGCCACTCTACCCCCTGAGCCACTGCCGCCTCTGTACTTCAGACTAGAGTTATTGTACTGTGCACCCCCAAAATCACATAACGGCTGCTAAAAACTCAGCTTCCCATCATGCACCTGTGCACACAGTGTGAAGCTCAACAGCGCCACTTTGTCACCTGACGGTGGCCTGAACAGACACTGAATTGGGACATACAGTAGGGACAAACATTACTGTACAAGTTCCAGCTCTGACCACTAAGTCTTGTTGGCTTCAACGCTGCATGGCCAGCCTTTCTGGGGGGCTTAGTTTACAGTCACGCCCACTAAGAACTAGACATACTGTAGCCGGGGGCCGGGGCTAGCACCCCTCAAATATATACATCACAGGCTGTCTGTCCCACATACTAACGTCATAGATGGCCGACATCACAGGCTGTCCCACATGATGCATTATCCCATTTTGGGCGGGGAACCCTTTTGGTGTTGGCATTATGTTATGCTTTAGCTATTGAAAAATAGCAGATCTACAAGCTCATAGCGCGCCACCGAGTGGCGCGCTACGAGCTTGTAGATCTGCTATTTTTGAAAAATCAAAGAACGACTGACATAGAAACATAGCTTTTTCAGAAAACTGTCAGGATGTAGAAGACATTATAGAATCTGATCTCAGGTCAGAATGGGTTATATATATATAGAGAAATACTCTGTTACAAGTGAAAGTCTGGAATTCAACATTTACTTGAGAAAAAGCACAATCGTATTGGTATCAAAATGTACTTAAATGTATTTAAAAGTACCAAAGGTTAAAGTATACTAATTGTGCCAAAATGTCGCATTTCCCCCCCCCAGTTTTCAATAACATTTTGAAAATAGCAGATCTAAAAGATCGCAATGAGAGCTTGTGGATCTGCTATTATCAAATGGCTTTAATGCATATAGGACTGAAGTGTTTTGTAATAATATTCAAAATCTACAAAAGCAACTAGTAACTAAAATGTTCAATAAATGTAGTGGAGCAAACGTACAATATTTGATCTCTGAGATGTAGTGGAGAAGTAAAAGTACTGGAAATTGGAAATACTCAAGTAAAGTACATGTAACTCAAAATTGTGCACTTAAGTATATCTACTTAGTTACGTTCCACCAATGCCATATGGATCCGAGAATATTTTCTCTTCCCATCTCTTGCTTCTCTCCCTCTCTCTGCCCTCATCTGCCTCTCTCTCTCTCTCTCTCCCTCTCTCCCTCTCTGCCCCCTCTCTGCCTCTCTCTCCCCCTCTCTCTCTCCCTCTCCTCCCTCTCTCTCCCTCTCCCTCTCCCTCTCCCTCTCCCTCTCCCTCTCCCTCTCTCTCTCCCTCTCCTCCCTCTCTCTCCATCTCCTCTCTCTCTCTCTCCCTTCCTAATTGTTCTTGAAGGACAATGCATAACTTCAGAAGAATCAATTATGCAAAAGAGGTCATTTTGAGTATTCAAATCCTTTGTGTTCATTTGAAGTCGGAGAGTGTACAAAATAAATGGCCCCACATTGGCCCGTTATAGTCTGCATGCGTTGACACTCAGTTTTTATAGTGCACCGATATCTCAGTCTCTCGTTCAAAGTGTTACTGTGTTGTGTGTGCGTGCGCGTGCGTGTGTATTTACAGTATGTCTCTTGTAGTCTGTGTACTTTGCAGATTCTAGCTTTCTTTGTGCCTCATCTATTTCAGGTCTGCACTGTGTGTGTGTGTGTGGTGTGTGTGTGTGAGCATGCGTGCGTGCGTGCGTGCGTGCGTGTGTATATGTGTGTACATGTGTCTACATGTGTGTTAGTCAAATTGAACCATTTCGACCTGAGATCAGATTCTAAAAATGTCTGTTTGAAAATGACAGTTTTCTGAAAAAGCTATGTGTTCTATGTCAGTCGATTTTTCAAAAATAGCTAAGCATAACGTAATGCTAACACCAAAAGGGGTTCTCGCCCCAAAATGGGTTAAGCCATATACTAATACAGTATTAGCTTTCAAGGGACGTGCATTCTCTGGCAGCAGCATCCGACATGGCGTCGCCGGCAAAGCAGAAATAACGTCAAAGTCGTACATAACTTCAAAGTCGTACGATCTGTCACATATACAGTATACCAGTATACGTTACCGCAGTGAAATTTGTTCTCCACATTTGACCCAAAGTAAAGCAAAGTTACCATGTTTACCCAGGGTAACTGGACTAAGCTCAAGAACTTGTTTACAGCCAGGCCCTGCTCATAGAACATTTCATGGTAGGGGTTCAATGCCTTGCTCAAGGGCACTTCAGCGGTGGTAATTTTAACGTGCGGTCCGGGGGATACGAACTATAGCGACCTTTCCGATATCAAGACCGCTCCGCAAACCGTTCGGCCACCGCTGCCCCCATCTCTTGGAGTGGTGCGCTGCAGCGTGAGCCGCGCTCGGGAATCATTTTGATTCGTTGATTTGATTTGACCCCCCCATTCCAAACCATTGGCGCAGCGAGGCATTGGGTCCCATTTTTTTGGTCTATGAACCCGGCCGGGGATCGAACCCACCGACCTCCAGTTTCAGGGCGGAGACTCTCTAACCACCAGGCCATTCATTGTCTGGTATAACTTGGGCGAGTTAGTGAGTATATATATATATATATATATGTGGTTAATTTGGATGACGAACATGGCCTTTCATCACAGAGACCAGAAGAAGTACAGTACACATCACATCACGGAGGGCTTTTCTGCTACGAATGACCGCCAAAGGCTCCCGGAACGTTTCCTAGAAGTCCATGTCTCAAAAATGATTCATACATAAATCACTTTACTGCATACTGTAAGAATGCTCTCGCTGCATTCTGCTCTGGCGGCCGTTGCTATTTTACTAACCCATTTTAGGCGGGAACCTCTTTTGGTGTTAGCATTACGTTATGCTTTAGCTATTGAAAAATAGCAGATCTACAAGCTCGTAGCGCGCCACTCGGTGGCGCGCTACGAGCTTGTAGGTCTGCTATTTTTGAAAAAATCGAAGAACGACTGACATAGAAACATAGCTTTTTCAGAAAACTGTCATTTTCAAACAGACATTTTTAGAATCTGATCTCAGGTCAGAATGGGTTAAGTAAACAGAACGTACAGTATAACAAAACAGTTTGCCAGCGCTGTACAGAGTACAGTCAGTGTTGGTGAGATGTCTTTAACCCATTCAGACCTGAGGACACGTCTGTGTCGCCTCATAGCTTTGAACCACTTTAACCATTATTTATTTTTAACTGTAACTGTAAAAAAAAAGCAGATCTACAAGCTCGTAGCGCTACAAGCTTGTAGATCTGCTTTTTTATCTCGTCATAAAAATGTGTGAAAATCTTTGAATATAGATCATATCGCAGCAAATGTTTTTAACTCAAATATTTGCTTCTGGAGGTCCCTGGAACAACATATTTTCAGATGGGGGTCGGTGGCCCAATTACATATAATTTTTGGGGTCCTTGACATGTAATAGTTTGAGAACCACTGACATAGAAACATAGGTCTTTCAGAAAACATTCATAGAATCCGCATGGTCTCAGGTTTGAATAGGTTAAGTGAGAAGAGTATAATACAGAAGCCAAAAGTAGATAATTGCTAGATTGTTGACTTGCTTCTCTCGTTCCCTGGCTTGTTGATGCCGGTGCAGAGCTATGAAACGTACTGTCACAAACTGCAGTAGGTGTGTTTGTGTTCAAGAGACAGAAATCTCCCAGGCCCCTCTCTCTGAACTCATCAACCGCCATGTCCCCTCCTCCTGCTCCCTCAGGTCAAGCACTGCCGACCAACTGGAACCCCACAGATCCAACAAACGGACATGGGGAGACAGACAGGGCCTTCGCAGTGGCTGCCCCTTCTCTTTGGAACTCACTCAAAACCCACTCACTCACTCACTCACTCAAAACCCACCTTTTCAAACTGGCTTTCCCTACATAACCCCCCCCCCCACACACACACACACACACACACACACACACACACACACACACACACACACACACACACACACACACACACACACACACACACCCTTCTTGTTTGTCCCTCTTTTGATTTTGATTTCTAGTTTTTAACCTTTTAAACCTTTTAAATAGTTTTCTAATAAATATGTCTGTACTTCTTCGGTAAAGCGACTTTGGGTACCCAGAAAAGCGCTATATAAATCGTATATTATTATTCTTATTCTTATTATAGAGATAATTGTCAGCTTTGAACGGCAGAGTTTCTGTCATGAATGACAGGAGGCAAACAGAGGTAAGGCTGCGGAGGTGGGCTTATTTATATATATATATTTGTTTTACTCACAATAATGCAAAACTAAACTAACAGTTCAATAACAGTTCAACAATAATTCATTTTACGTTAAAACTGTAAAACTGTCCAAACTTTACTCTGTGCCCGCTTTCCAGCTGTCACCATGATTCAGCCATAATAGAGCGTATAGACTTTCAATCATAGACCTTTCAGAAAGTATTTATTTAACCCATTCTGACCTGAGATCAGATTCTAAAAATGTCTATTACATCCTGACAGTTTCATTATTAACCCATTCTGACCCGAGATCAGATTCTAAAAGTGTCTTCGATTTTTCAAAAATAGCAGACCTACAAGCTCGTATCGCGCCACTCGGTGGCGCGATATGAGCTTGTAGATCTGCTATTTTTCAATAGCTAAAGCATAACATGATGCCAACACCAAAATGGGTGCCCGGTCAGAATGGGTTAAAGACGTTTACGCCGCGGACAAAGCCAACTCTTGTCGTGACAAATCATGACAACAAACACAATTTTTCGGGCCAAACAAAGAATTAGAAAGTAGAAAGAAACGGCAGGTTATACAACACTTTTGTTGTTGTTTTTCTTCTTTGTAATTATTTGTTTGGTCCAAAACATTGTGTGTGTTGTCATGATTTGTCACGACAAGAGTTGGCTTCGTACGACGCTTAAAAGGTCTTTAAATAAATAAATACGTTTTGAAATGCCTATGGGGAAAATGCATTGGGATTCATTTCCTGGGCCTGGCGTCGTCATGAAAGGGGGCGGGACTGCGACGCTCTATAGGAGTTCCCAATTCAGAGACGCCCAAATATGGAGTGTCGTCGTCTAACCTCGGCGTGTAATGGCGTCACGCGCAAACAAGTCAGTCCGCTCCATATATGGACACAAAACATCAGAGATCTCCATATTTGGGCATATTGGTGCGACCGGCGGTGTGACGTAGCTGTGAAACAATTTAGCTAATCACGTTGAGTAAACAATGATAACCACTTTAACCATTATTGAAAAGTAGCAGATCTACAAGCTCATGGTGCTGCGCTATGAGCTTGTAGATCTGCTATTATCTTTGCTTCTGGGGGGGGGGGGTCTCTGGAAGAACATATTTTCGGACGGGTGTCGGCGGCCAATTAAAATAAAATTTTTGGGGTCCTTAATTGACATGAAATAGTTTGAGAACCACTGATATAGAAACAGGTTTTTCTGAAAACTGACAATGGGCTAATAAATGTATCTTTCCTTTTGTTTCCACTCTGGGGGAGGACGAAACACATGTCTGAAAGAAGGGAAATGTGACTTATTTTTTGTTGTTGCCTGAGACAGTTCTTTGTTAACCCATTCTGACCTGAGATCAGATTCTATAAATGTCTTCTATACATCCTGACAGTTTTCTGAAAAAGCTATGTTTCTATGTCAGTCGTTCTTCGATTTTTCAAAAAATAGCAGACCTACAAGCTCGTAGCGCGCCACTCGGTGGCGCGCTATGAGCTTGTAGATCTGCTATTTTTCAATAGCTAAAGCATAGCATAATGCTAACACCAAAAGGGGCTAATAAATATATCTTTCCTTTTGTTTCCCCTCTCTGGGGGAGGAAAGAAGGGAAATGTGACTTTTTGCCTGAGACAGTTCTTTGTTAAAGTGATTGATTGTGTCCACTTGAAAGTGTAAATTCAACCAAAGACAAAGACAACTAAACGAAGAATTGCCTCCACAATCTTCCCGGCAGGGTCGCTCAATCATGGCGATCGAGCCAGCTGTGGACGTGACGGATGAACAGCGTTATGCACAGTTAGGGAATTATGACTTTACTCAGCCGGTGTCTCACAACTGAACATTATGTGACCAAATTTGACTGGGAGACTGCCATTGGGTTTTTTTGAATTTCAGTTTTTTCATGTCATGTGAAAGCAGGGAATCATAGCTTCAAATTGACATATTGGTTGTTCAGTTTGACCCACCAGTTTTGGAGATATGCCTTATAGAGTGATCTCTTGCAGAAAACAGCGAGTTGAGAAAACAGGCTTGAAAGGTTCACTTCTGTGGTCTCTAACATTACAATAGCTACATGTTTAAGCATTTTTTTTCATATTTACATTTCAGCTTTGACACTTATTTCAGACATGCTCTAGTATGTGAAGAGTTTTTCTCTCCTCTGGTGAAAAGCTGGAATGTGCGCGATGGCAGTCTCTCAGTCAAATCTGGTCACATATATAGATCTACAAGCATGCATATCACAATACCATACCATATACATATCACAATACTGCTGTTTTGACCACGACGAAGGTATGGCTTTCAACCCCATTTTTCCAAATGGAGCAAACTGTATTTACGGTTGTAGAGGCCTATCGGGTTGCAACTCGGGACGGGGCTGAGTCGGCTCAGTCAAACTAATCGATGGAGAGGATTTCAGTGTAATATGTACGCATTTTGGGGTTTTTCTAGTAGTGTATGTACAGTAGGCATACGGAGTCCAATCCGTGTTTGTTTGGGTGAGATCGGGTTGGAACAGGGCAGCGGTTGGCCGAACGGTTTGCGGCGCGGTCTTGATATCGGAAGGTCGCTAGTTCGTATCCCCGGACCGGCACGTTGAAATTACCACCGCTGAAGTGCCCTTGAGCAAGGCATTGAACCCCTACCATGAAATGTTCTATGAGCAGGGCCTGGCTGTAAACAAGTTCTTGAGCTTAGTCCAGTTACCCTGGGTAAACATAGCACCTTTCCTTTCCTTAGTCCAGTTACCCTGGGTAAACATAGTACCTTTCCTTTCCTTAGTCCAGTTACCCTGGGTAAACATAGTACCTTTCCTTTCCTTAGTCCAGTTACCCTGGGTAAACATAGTACCTTTCCTTTCCTTAGTCCAGTTACCCTGGGTAAACATAGTACCTTTCCTTTCCTTAGTCCAGTTACCCTGGGTAAACATAGTACCTTTCCTTTCCTTAGTCCAGTTACCCTGGGTGAACATAGTACCTTTCCTTTCCTTAGTCCAGTTACCCTGGGTGAACATAGTACCTTTCCTTTCCTTAGTCCAGTTACCCTGGGTGAACATACCTTTCCTTTCCTTAGTCCAGTTATCCTGGGTAAACATGGTACCTGTCCTTTCCTTAGTCCAGTTACCCTGGGTAAACATAGTACCTTTCCTTTCCTTAGTCCAGTTACCCTGGGTAAACATAGTACCTTTCCTTTCCTTAGTCCAGTTACCCTGGGTAAACATAGTACCTTTCCTTTCCTTAGTCCAGTTACCCTGGGTAAACATAGTACCTTTCCTTTCCTTAGTCCAGTTACCCTGGGTAAACATAGTACCTTTCCTTTCCTTAGTCCAGTTACCCTGGGTAAACATAGTACCTTTCCTTTCCTTAGTCCAGTTACCCTGGGTAAACATAGTACCTTTCCTTTCCTTAGTCCAGTTACCCTGGGTAAACATACCTTTCCTTTCCTTAGTCCAGTTACCCTGGGTAAACATAGTACCTTTCCTTTCCTTAGTCCAGTTACCCTGGGTAAACATAGTACCTTTCCTTTCCTTAGTCCAGTTACCCTGGCTAAACATAGTACCTTTCCTTTCCTTAGTCCAGTTACCCTGGGTAAACATACCTTTCCTTTCCTTAGTCCAGTTACCCTGGGTAAACATAGTACCTTTCCTTTCCTTAGTCCAGTTACCCTGGGTAAACATACCTTTCCTTTCCTTAGTCCAGTTACCCTGGGTAAACATAGTACCTTTCCTTTCCTTAGTCCAGTTACCCTGGGTAAACATAGTACCTTTCCTTTCCTTAGTCCAGTTACCCTGGGTAAACATAGTACCTTTCCTTTCCTTAGTCCAGTTACCCTGGGTAAACATAGTACCTTTCCTTTCCTTTGCTTTTGAACAACTCCAAATAAAAAAGCTTTTCATTCTAGTAAGGACATATTTCCTCTAGTGATTATTGGGATTGCAAAATAGTTTGTTTATCTGCATTTAGTTCAGAGGAGAGACGTTTATATACAGGATTCTAAATAAGTGATGACTTACGGAGGGAAGATGCAGGGACCGCTGGAGACTTGCCTATATGCGTTCCCATAACCGCAAACTCTAGAAAAACAGATAAAAGGGAGAATTTTCTTTTATGGGGAAGGCAGTTGCAGCCACTGTGAGTTGCAGAAAGTGGTTTTCCCTCCAAGGGGGAAGTTTTGGTGTGAGATTAAGTGAGGGAGTGATGTTATAGAATGTTGAGAGAACAGTGTTGTTTTTGGCAGCACATTTTGATTTTAGTTTTAGTCATAGTCTCTTCAATAGTTTTCATTTAGTTTTAGTCACATTTTAGTCACGTGGAATGTTTTAGCGTTAGTTTAGTTTTAGTTGACAAAATATCATAAGATTTTAGTCGACTAAAATCTATTTTGGCGGGCCTTGATGCCGTCGTAATGACGGTGAATGTTTTTACACTTGAAAACAGCTGAAAATAGCTGATCTACAAGCCCATAACACGTCGCAGCGTGACGCATTGTGAGCTTGTAGATCTGCTATTTTCAGCATGCAACCAGGTGTAAAATGACTTATACTGGACCTCTTGTGCACTAGTCCCTTCCTAACATTTACACCATTGCAGCAAACAACATTTTTTGGGGAGCCCAAAAAACACCAACAATTTTGAAAAACTTGAATTTTATGTTGTGTTTATGTTATGTCCTTTTAATGTATACGAGAAAAAAAACCCACTGGTTTTCCTCTTTTGGGTGGGGGGGGGGGGGGCTTTTTACACCTGGACTTGCCTCTCTCCATGGTTTTGTGCGAGCCCAGCTATACTCTATGTGCAGGTGTTTAACCCATTCTGACCTGAGATCAGATTCTATAAATGTCTTCTACATCCTGACAGTTTTCTGAAAAAGCCATGTTTCTATGTCAGTCGTTCTTCGATTTTTCAAAAAATAGCAGACCTACAAGCTCGTAGCGCGCCACTCTGTGGCGCGCTATGAGCTTGTAGATCTGCTATTTTTCCAATAGCTATAAAGCACGACATAATGCTAACACCAAAAGGGGTCCCGCCCCAAAATAGGTTAAAAAGAAAACCTGGAGAAAACTGTAACACTGCCAGCCTCGCCAGGTGGAAGGGTCCTATTATAATATGTGGATGATTTATTGCTTTTGTTCGCCGACTACAGAAGCCTGTAGTAAAACTGATATACTAAAAGGTTGTTGCAACGTTTTGGAAAATAATGGCGGTCATAAAAGCTGAAACAAATTAATGATTCTGTCTGCATCAGAGGGGGACCTTTCTGTGGCATGTTATCAGAACCCCCCGGATGTGTAAATGCTATTCAGAACCTCCCAGAACCTTTGGAAAAGAAACAAGTAAATGTCTTTCTACTCTATTATAGCGCAGGTATTATGCAGAAAATAAAGCACCACCCACCTTTTTCCCCTCACTGTATACGTTTCTTTTCCCTTTTTACCTCCATTATGATGAATTCCTGTTCTGTTCTTTAACTACATTGAAGTGTCTATTTGTACGTCTCTAAATGTTTTGATGAACTGAACATGGTGGACCCTGTTGTAAACAAGTGTAATGCTTAATTGGGTCATCCACTCACAGTTAACAGTCTTTGTATTGAGTTTGTGCTTGAAATGTAATTCTGTAATTCTGCAAACTGTTAATAAATATTTCAATCAATCAATCAAGATATTGTAGCCTATATGGGAAAGGATGCCAGTGGTGGGAAAAGTACTCAAATATATTACTTAAGTAAAAGTATAAATAATGAATGTACAGTACTCCGTTACAAGTTTTAAAAAAAGTCCCGTATTCAAAATTAAAGTAAAAGTACAAAAGTATCGGCATCAAAATGTTCTTAAATGGTAAAAGTACTCATATTGCAGAACGTCCCATTTCACAAAATTGGGTACACAATCTTTTGAAAATAGTCGATCTACAAGTTGCTTGTACATCTGCTTGTAGATCTGCTATTTTCAAATGGCCGATCGCGAAATGTATAGCGTTGAAGTGCTTAATGTATGTTTTCTAATCACAATTAAAATCTCCAAAGTAAAGTTTTCAAATAATTGTAGTGAAGTACACATTTTGGCTCTAAGATGTAGTGGAGCAGAAGTAAAAGTATTGGCCATTGGAAATACTCAAGTAAAGTACAAATGCCTCAAAATTGTACTTAAGTACAGTACTTGAGTAAATGTACTTGTTAGTAAATGTTACTTTACACCACTGCTGACTTGCACACCATAACATCACATGGACCTCACGGGCAAAGAAAGCATTTGTTGACATAAAGACTGCTCTAGATACAACCGGCACTGACGTCAGGATTGACATAAAGACTGTCCTATACAACCGGCACTGACGTCATATAGACTGTCCTATACAACCGGCACTGACGTCATATAGACTGTCCTATACAACCAGCACTGACGTCATAAAGACTGTCCTATACAACCAGCA
Source organism: Protomyctophum parallelum (assembly GCF_964188405.1). Taxonomy (NCBI): domain Eukaryota; kingdom Metazoa; phylum Chordata; class Actinopteri; order Myctophiformes; family Myctophidae; genus Protomyctophum; species Protomyctophum parallelum. The sequence continues at coordinate 44,891,592 of NC_139708.1, forward strand.
CTGACGTCATATAGACTGTCCTATACAACCGGCACTGACGTCATATAGACTGTCCTATACAACCAGCACTGACGTCATAAAGACTGTCCTATACAACCAGCACTGACGTCATAAAGACTGTCCTATACAACCAGCACTGACGTCATAAAGACTGTCCTATACAACCAGCACTGACGTCATATAGACTGTCCTATACAACCAGCACTGACGTCATAAAGACTGCCCTATACAACCAGCACTGACGTCATAAAGACTGTCCTATACAACCAGCACTGACGACATAAAGACTGTCCTATACAACCAGCACTGACGTCATAAAGACTGTCCTATACAACCAGCACTGACGTCATAAAGACTGTCCTATACAACCAGCACTGACGTCATAAAGACTGCCCTATACAACCAGCACTGACGTCATAAAGACTGTCCTATACAACCAGCACTGACGTCATAAAGACTGCCCTATACAACCAGCACTGACGTCATAAAGACTGTCCTATACAACCAGCACTGACGTCATAAAGACTGTCCTATACAACCGGCACTGACGTCATAAAGACTGTCCTATACAACCAGCACTGACGTCATAAAGACTGCCCTATACAACCAGCACAGACGTCATAAAGACTGTCCTATACAACCAGCACTGACGTCATAAAGACTGTCCTATACAACCAGCACTGACATCATAAAGACTGCCCTATACAACCAGCACTGACGACATAAAGACTGTCCTATACAACCAGCACTGACGTCATAAAGACTGTCCTATACAACCGGCACTGACGTCATAAAGACTGTCCTCTACAACCAGCACTGACGTCATAAAGACTGTCCTCTACAACCAGCACTGACGTCATAAAGACTGTCCTCTACAACCAGCACTGACATCATAAAGACTGTCCTATACAACCAGCACTGACGTCATAAAGACTGTCCTATACAACCAGCACTGACGTCATAAAGACTGTCCTATACAACCAGCACTGACGTCATAAAGACTGTCCTATACAACCAGCACTGACGTCATAAAGACTGTCCTATACAACCAGCACTGACGTCATAAAGACTGTCCTATACAACCAGCACTGACATCATAAAGACTGTCCTATACAACCAGCACTGACATCATAAAGACTGCCCTATACAACCAGCACTGACGTCATAAAGACTGTCCTATACAACCAGCACTGACGTCATAAAGACTGTCCTATACAACCGGCACTGACGTCATAAAGACTGTCCTATACAACCAGCACTGACGTCATAAAGACTGTCCTATACAACCAGCACTGACGTCATAAAGACTGTCCTATACAACCAGCACTGACGTCATAAAGACTGTCCTATACAACCAGCACTGACGTCATAAAGACTGCCCTATACAACCAGCACTGACGTCATAAAGACTGCCCTATACAACCAGCACTGACGTCATAAAGACTGTCCTATACAACCAGCACTGACGTCATAAAGACTGTCCTATACAACCAGCACTGACGTCATAAAGACTGTCCTATACAACCAGCACTGACGTCATGAAGACTGTCCTATACAACCAGCACTGACGTCATAAAGACTGTCCTATACAACCAGCACTGACGTCATAAAGACTGTCCTATACAACCAGCACTGACGTCATAAAGACTGTCCTATACAACCAGCACTGACGTCATAAAGACTGTCCTATACAACCAGCACTGACGTCATAAAGACTGTCCTATACAACCAGCACTGACGTCATAAAGACTGTCCTATACAACCAGCACTGACGTCATAAAGACTGTCCTATACAACCAGCACTGACGTCATAAAGACTGTCCTATACAACCGGCACTGACGTCATAAAGACTGTCCTATACAACCAGCACTGACGTCATAAAGACTGTCCTATACAACCAGCACTGACGTCATAGAGACTGTCCTATACAACCAGCACTGACCTCATAAAGACTGCCCTATACAACCAGCACTGACGTCATAAAGACTGTCCTATACAACCAGCACTGACGTCATAAATACTGTCCTATACAACCAGCACTGATGTCATAAAGACTGTCCTATACAACCAGCACTGACGTCATAAAGACTGTCCTATACAACCAGCACTGACGTCATAGAGACTGTCCTATACAACCAGCACTGACGTCATAGAGACTGTCCTATACAACCAGCACTGACGTCATAAAGACTGCCCTATACAACCAGCACTGACGTCATAAAGACTGTCCTATACAACCAGCACTGAGGTCATAAAGACTGTCCTATACAACCAGCACTGACGTCATAAAGACTGTCCTATACAACCAGCACTGACGTCATAAAGACTGTCCTATACAACCAGCACTGACGTCATAAAGACTGTCCTATACAACCAGCACTGACGTCATAAAGACTGTCCTATACAACCAGCACTGACGTCATAAAGACTGTCCTATACAACCAGCACTGACGTCATAGAGACTGTCCTCTACAACCAGCACTGACGTCATAAAGACTGTCCTATACAACCGGCACTGACGTCATAGAGACTGTCCTCTACAACCAGCACTGACGTCATAAAGACTGTCCTATACAACCAGCACTGACGTCATAAAGACTGTCCTATACAACCAGCACTGACGTCATAAAGACTGCCCTATACAACCAGCACTGACGTCATAGAGACTGTCCTATACAACCAGCACTGACGTCATAAAGACTGTCCTATACAACCAGCACTGACGTCATAAAGACTGTCCTATACAACCAGCACTGACGTCATAAAGACTGTCCTCTACAACCAGCACTGACGTCATAAAGACTGCCCTATACAACCAGCACTGACGTCATAAAGACTGTCCTATACAACCAGCACTGACGTCATAAAGACTGTCCTATACAACCAGCACTGACGTCATAAAGACTGTCCTATACAACCAGCACTGACGTCATAAAGACTGTCCTATACAACCAGCACTGACGTCATAAAGACTGTCCTATACAACCAGCACTGACGTGATAAAGACTGTCCTATACAACCAGCACTGACGTCATAAAGACTGTCCTATACAACCAGCACTGACGTCATAAAGACTGTCCTCTACAACCAGCACTGACGTCATAAAGACTGTCCTATACAACCAGCACTGACGTCATAAAGACTGTCCTATACAACCAGCACTGACGTCATAAAGACTGTCCTATACAACCAGCACTGACATAAAGACTGCCCTATACAACCAGCACTGACGTCATAAAGACTGTCCTATACAACCAGCACTGACGTCATAAAGACTGTCCTATACAACCAGCACTGACGTCATAAAGACTGTCCTATACAACCAGCACTGACGTCATAAAGACTGTCCTATACAACCAGCACTGACGTCATAAAGACTGTCCTATACAACCAGCACTGACGTCATAAAGACTGTCCTATACAACCAGCACTGACGTCATAAAGACTGTCCTATACAACCAGCACTGACATAAAGACTGCCCTATACAACCAGCACTGACGTCATAGAGACTGTCCTATACAACCAGCACTGACGTCATAAAGACTGTCCTATACAACCAGCACTGACGTCATAAAGACTGTCCTATACAACCAGCACTGACGTCATAAAGACTGTCCTATACAACCAGCACTGACGTCATAAAGACTGTCCTATACAACCAGCACTGACATAAAGACTGCCCTATACAACCAGCACTGACGTCATAGAGACTGTCCTATACAACCAGCACTGACGTCATAAAGACTGTCCTATACAACCAGCACTGACGTCATAAAGACTGTCCTATACAACCAGCACTGACGTCATAAAGACTGCCCTATACAACCAGCACTGACGTCATAAAGACTGCCCTATACAACCAGCACTGACGTCATAAAGACTGTCCTATACAACCAGCACTGACGTCATAAAGACTGTCCTATACAACCAGCACTGACGTCATAAAGACTGTCCTATACAACCGGCACTGACGTCATAAAGACTGTCCTATACAACCAGCACTGGCGTCATAAAGACTGTCCTATACAACCAGCACTGACGTCATAAAGACTGTCCTATACAACCAGCACTGACGTCATAAAGACTGTCCTATACAACCAGCACTGACGTCATAAAGACTGTCCTCTACAACCAGCACTGACGTCATAAAGACTGTCCTATACAACCAGCACTGACGTCATAAAGACTGTCCTATACAACCAGCACTGACGTCATAAAGACTGTCCTATACAACCAGCACTGACATAAAGACTGCCCTATACAACCAGCACTGACGTCATAAAGACTGTCCTATACAACCAGCACTGACGTCATAAAGACTGTCCTATACAACCAGCACTGACGTCATAAAGACTGTCCTATACAACCAGCACTGACGTCATAAAGACTGTCCTATACAACCAGCACTGACGTCATAAAGACTGTCCTATACAACCAGCACTGACGTCATAAAGACTGTCCTATACAACCAGCACTGACGTCATAAAGACTGTCCTATACAACCAGCACTGACATAAAGACTGCCCTATACAACCAGCACTGACGTCATAGAGACTGTCCTATACAACCAGCACTGACGTCATAAAGACTGTCCTATACAACCAGCACTGACGTCATAAAGACTGTCCTATACAACCAGCACTGACGTCATAAAGACTGCCCTATACAACCAGCACTGACGTCATAAAGACTGCCCTATACAACCAGCACTGACGTCATAAAGACTGTCCTATACAACCAGCACTGACGTCATAAAGACTGTCCTATACAACCAGCACTGACGTCATAAAGACTGTCCTATACAACCAGCACTGACGTCATAAAGACTGTCCTATACAACCAGCACTGACGTCATAAAGACTGTCCTATACAACCGGCACTGACGTCATAAAGACTGTCCTATACAACCAGCACTGACGTCATAAAGACTGTCCTATACAACCAGCACTGACGTCATAAAGACTGTCCTATACAACCAGCACTGACGTCATAAAGACTGTCCTATACAACCAGCACTGACGTCATAAAGACTGTCCTATACAACCAGCACTGACGTCATAAAGACTGTCCTATACAACCAGCACTGACGTCATAAAGACTGTCCTATACAACCAGCACTGACGTCATAAAGACTGTCCTATACAACCAGCACTGACGTCATAAAGACTGCCCTATACAACCAGCACTGACGTCATAAAGACTGTCCTATACAACCAGCACTGACGTCATAAAGACTGTCCTATACAACCAGCACTGACGTCATAAAGACTGTCCTATACAACCAGCACTGACGTCATAAAGACTGTCCTATATACAACCAGCACTGACGTCATAAAGACTGTCCTATACAACCAGCACTGACGTCATAAAGACTGTCCTATACAACCAGCACTGACGTCATAGAGACTGTCCTATACAACCAGCACTGACGTCATAGAGACTGTCCTATACAACCAGCACTGACGTCATAAAGACTGCCCTATACAACCAGCACTGACGTCATAAAGACTGTCCTCTACAACCAGCACTGACGTCATAGAGACTGTCCTATACAACCAGCACTGACGTCATAAAGACTGCCCTATACAACCAGCACTGACGTCATAAAGACTGTCCTATACAACCAGCACTGACGTCATAAAGACTGCCCTATACAACCAGCACTGACGTCATAAAGACTGTCCTATACAACCAGCACTGACGTCATAGAGACTGTCCTATACAACCAGCACTGACGTCATAAAGACTGCCCTATACAACCAGCACTGACGTCATAGAGACTGTCCTATACAACCAGCACTGACGTCATAAAGACTGTCCTATACAACCAGCACTGACGTCATAAAGACTGTCCTATACAACCAGCACTGACGTCATAAAGACTGTCCTATACAACCAGCACTGACGTCATAGAGACTGTCCTATACAACCAGCACTGACGTCATAGAGACTGTCCTATACAACCAGCACTGACGTCATAAAGACTGCCCTATACAACCAGCACTGACGTCATGAAGACTGTCCTCTACAACCAGCACTGACGTCATAGAGACTGTCCTATACAACCAGCACTGACGTCATAAAGACTGTCCTATACAACCAGCACTGACGTCATAAAGACTGCCCTATACAACCAGCACTGACGTCATGAAGACTGTCCTCTACAACCAGCACTGACGTCATAAAGACTGTCCTATACAACCAGCACTGACGTCATAAAGACTGTCCTATACAACCAGCACTGACGTCATAAAGACTGTCCTATATACAACCAGCACTGACGTCATAAAGACTGTCCTATACAACCAGCACTGACGTCATAGAGACTGCCCTATACAACCAGCACTGACGTCATAAAGACTGCCCTATACAACCAGCACTGACGTCATAAAGACTGTCCTATACAACCAGCACTGACGTCATAAAGACTGTCCTATACAACCAGCACTGACGTCATAAAGACTGTCCTATACAACCAGCACTGACGTCATAAAGACTGTCCTCTACAACCAGCACTGACGTCATAAGACTGTCCTCTACAACCAGCACTGACGTCATAAAGACTGTCCTATACAACCAGCACTGACGTCATAAAGACTGTGCTATACAACCAGCACTGACGTCAGGATTGCGAGTTATGGACGAACCATCCATTCAACACAAGGCAGCGGACGAGGAAAAATGAATACATGGCTTCGGTCCTATTAGAGAGAACATGGTGGGAGGAAAAATGAGGTCAGTTGTCTATTTTTTCATCCTAGTTTGACTCGGTAGCAACAGGACTAGGGCTAGGCCCAGGTGTTGAAGAGCAGCTCAGGCAGAACGTGCTGCTTTAGCCTCCAGAGACCTAATTTGTTATCAGCATCTCACACCATTAGTCCCGCATGATGGACACAGTACTGTCCGTCATTCGTCACCCAAAACAGCTCACTTGTCTCCGCGGCCAGGTGGGGGAGTGAGTGGGTGTACGATGGAATACAGTACTAATGAACAGACTGTGACCAGATGCACTGTGCTTAACCCCGCTTTTCTCCCAGCAGCCCATGAAGGAAGAGCCGAGTAAAAGGTATAGTGTTAAAAAAGACAAATAAGTGGCCGCGCCACATTTAGCCAATGTGCCGAAGAATTGTGTTATTGGACGCAGAGAATACAAGAAACCAACGTTTCGGCAGACGTACAACAACTGCCTTCTTCAGGGTTTCATGTGGAAAAACATTTGAAGTCACACATATATATATATATATAGAGCCTGCTGGGCTATAGTCAAACAACCAATCACATTCTATTCTGGTGAGTGCTGAGAGCAATCGGGATCAGCTGTCTCACATTCCTGGTTCATTAGGGAGGAGGTGTTACCCCATGAATAACAAATGAAAGACTGTGGAAGAAGGTTAAAGGACCACTTCACCACTTTTCAACCTATCTTCATATAATAGGTCCTAACTATAATAATCATGAAAAAAATGGTGAAATTATTTTCTACTCGGTCTGTGTCTCATATAGGAGGGCTGTGGGCAGTTCAGAAACCGTCTTCCAGTGACATCATCGATGGGGAATACAAGCTAATAGAAACTGCAGGCTTTTCTATTCCTGAAAGGTTGCAATGCGAAAATGGAAGCCATCGTTCTCACGATAATGGAAATCTTGTTTAAAAAAAAATCTGCCTAATGATGATGTCACTGGAAGACGGTTTCTAAACTGCCCACAGCCGTCCTATGAGACACAGACTGAGTAGAAAAAAATCGTGCCATTTTTTCATGATTATTAGTGAGGACCTATTATATGAAGATAGGTTGAAAAGTGGTGAAGTGGTCTTTACCAGTCTTTACCAATGTAGACAGTTTATAAATGTACAACTATTATTAAAAACATAATAGGTAGGCCTAGTTAAACAACTAGTCGACTAGTAAATTAGGCAACTAGTAAATATCACTAGAAGTGAAAGCCCTGTATCAACTAAATAATACTATTATTATATTATTTAGTATCAACTAAATAATACAATGGAACAAAGGCATGACCTGCATGTGTGGCATCCAGCATAATGCATGCACTGGAACTATGTGTGGACCGCGTGCACACGCACACGCACGCACGCACACACACGCACGCACACACACGTGACGTGCGCATGTTGTTCCAATTGTCACACAAAACATGAAACTTTTATGTTGCCATTTCCAACACATTATTCTGCTCAAGCAGCATAATTAATGTACTTCATGCACACGTACACGTAATATACACGCAAGCATGCAAAAAACTGTTAATAGTTAATTTACTTGATGCCTTTGGTGCCGTATATATGATTTAGGTGCAATATATGGAGGCATAGTTTCCATTCTTTGCAAGAATGACACATGGAGAGAAAAGTGTCAGCTGCAAATGGATATGGATTCACAAAGGGATTCTCAAATGACACAATGTTTGTGAAAAGCGTCTCGTCTGCAGTTGCACTTAGCACAACAAAAGGGTGTGCAGGCAGTGAATGCCAATCAGTGCCCAAACTGATTCAGAAACCCTTTCAGAACTTGCAAATGGCTTTCATAGCTTCCAATCTCCGTCGCACAGCTAGCAATCCAGTGAGCAGAGTCACTGTGTTGTGCTAAACGCCACAGGTGGCACGGCTCTCAAAAGAAAACATCCAATGTTACAATGTCAGCCATTTGTTGAAAAGCGCAGTGGCCAGATACACACCAAACCCAAGACTTTACCAAAAGTAGACCGAGGCTTAACCCATTCTGACCTGAGATCAGATTCTAAAAATGTCTTCTACATCCTGACAGTTTTCTGAAAAAGCTATGTTTCTATGTCGGTCGTTCTTAGATTTTTCAAAAATAGACCTACAAGCTCGTAGCGCGCCACTCGGTGGCGCGCTATGAGCTTGTAGATCTGCTATTTTTCAATAGCTAAAGCATTGAAACCCATTCTGTTAGCCCAGAATGGGTTAACAGTCTAGACAAACTCGACAGTGCCACTTTACTAGAACTGAACCAAGCCTGCTGGAATGCCACTAAACATCCCAGAGTTTATACGACAAAGAACAGTTCCTCGTGTATTCACAAAGTATAGTGCAAATATTATAGCCTTTGAGGGAGATACCAGCAAAGTGAAGTAGTAGTGAAGGTATATACAGTATATATTTTTGTTTTGATAATTTACAATTTAGACATTTAGCAGACGGTGACACTCTTAATCCAGAGCGATTTACAGTAAGCAAGAACATTGACAACATGGCTAGCTGAGGTCTCGTTTATCCTTTTATCTTTTTAACCCTGTACTGTTGTTGTATCTGTTATGTTATGGCTGCAATTCAAAACTGGCCTCTGTAAAATCTGAATCCCCCCCACCGCCCCCCCCCACCCTTTCCCCTCACTGTATATGTATCTTTTCCCTTTTTGCTTCCTATATGATGAATTCCTGTTCTGTTCTTTAACTACATACGTAGAAGTGTCTATTTGTATGTCTCTAAATGTTTTGATGAATTGAACAAGGTGGACACTGTTGTAAACAAGTGTAATGCTTAATTGGGTCGTCCACTCACAGTTAACAGTCTTTGTATTGAGTTTGTGCTTGAAATGTACTGTAATTCTACAAACTGTTAATAAATATTTCAATCAATCAATCAATGTTTTGCTTTGTTTTTTTCTTAATAAAGTCTGTTCCTAGTGTTCCTATGTAAATCAATTTGAGCTATTATTATTATTATTATTATAGGTATAATCGACAGGACTTCTATTGGGTTTGTGGGCACATAATGGCACTGGCATATGTTCTTTTTGCCTCCGACCTTTGCAGTTGCCATGTTTTATACCCCTCCCATGTATGTCTTACTAATAACTAGTCTGGTTAATAAACCAGACTAATATCGCACGGATCCGCGGGATATTAGTCTGGGGAGGCTCAGCTTGGATTTCATTT
>NC_139708.1:44906514-44909014 GCF_964188405.1 Protomyctophum parallelum
TCCACCACCTCTCCCCCTCTCATGTAAGTAAGTAATTGACAATATATATATATATATAATTATAGTCACAACACCAACTTTGATGAGGCAGTATTGCTTTGTTTTAAAAAAATATAACGGTATATATATAAAGGTTTCCGCCGCCATCGGTGTATGAATGTGTGTGTGTGTGTGTGTGTGTGTGTGTGTGTGTGTGTGAAATTTGAACGGGTGAATGTAATGCACAATCTCTGTAAAGCGCCTCGGATAAAAGGGTGCTATATAGATGCACCATTTACCATTTATAGTTATGCCTCGTCTCGTTCTGTCATTGCGGTACTTTCTGCAGCTCTGCTGCTCTATGCCCTCGAGAGGAATATAGTTTGGAGAGATCCAGTAGCGTTAATGCATTTTGGGTGTGGGAACCCCTTTTGTCGTTTGTCAATTTTTCAAAAATAGCAGACCTACAAGCTCATAGCTATGAGCTTGTAGGTCTGCTATTTTGAAAAATCGTGAAGAACGACTGACATAGAAACATAGCTTTTTCAAGAAAACTGTCAGAATGTAGAAGACATTTTTTAGAATCTGATCTCAGGTCAGAATGGGTTAATGCAGGGTTGCTGCTGCTGTGCACGGTGGATATTTCTGGTACATAAGTGCTGTCACACTGGCAATACCTTCATTTAACGGGCGCTGCTCTGCAGGAAACAGAGTGGATGAGTGCGTTCTCTTTGTGTGTGTTTATGCGTTTTGTTCAGAGATAATCTGGGGGAAAACTGCTAGACTCGTGATTATTGGCGCCAGATTTCTTGTTCACACCTTTTGAGCTGCTTAAGAACCGGATAGAGTGAAGACGGGATACACACCCGCCCTGCATTTCAATGAAAGGATCTCGTTCCTATACCAGAAGGGAGCCCACACTGCGTACAAAGCATGGAATACGGATGTGTATATTACATGGAAACTCCTGTTAAACTTTCCAACAAACTCCGCTAAACTCTTAGAGCAGGGGTCCTCAACTAGAAATGATGAAGGTCCACAAATATTTTTTTGAATAAGACCGAGGTCCGGTCCCATGTGCGGCGTCCATCGGAGAGCGGGGCTCTATGCCCGTTTAGTATGGTCAAGCCAAGCTTATACAAATCAGATCGCCTTCCACCCAACCAATAATGGGGTGCAGAGTGCAGGCCCGGAGTGGAACTCCAAATCAGGCCGGGAGTTATACGCCCTGGCAGGCCACACTGCGCGCGCGCATAGCGTGCGCCAGAATTTTGGGGGCCCTTGGGGGACATTTTGGGGGCCTTGCAGCAATTTCACATGAGAAATGTACCATCTGATGTTATTTATATTATTAACTTAAAAAAAAAATAAAAAAAAAAACCTTTTTTTTTTTTTTTTTGGGTGGTCCGCAAAGAGGTGGTCCGCGGTCCAGTCGCGGACCGCGGTCCGCCAGTTGAATACCCCTGTCTTAGAGTATAATATGAATAGAGAGGGCATCCGAGTTCTCCTCCCATCCACTTGCATTGAGTTGCTCAAAAGCGCATGAGGCGATTTCACTCCTCTTTCCGGGTAGGAACAGAGTGCATTCTGGGATGGGATTTGCCCCAAACACATGAACGCGCTGCCGTTGAACGTGCACGAACGCGCACAAGTGTGCTGCCGTCGTGAACGTGCACAATGATAGATGTTATACAGTGCCCATAATAATTGAATAAAATCATGGTAGGGGTTCAATGCCTTGTCCAAGGGCACTTCAGCGGTGGTAATTTTAACGTGCCGGTCCGGGGATACGAACTAGCGACCTTCCGATATCAAGACCGCTCCGCAAACCGTTCGGCCACACACTGTTGGCCACTTCCTTCCAGAGATCCCTCACAGTCTAGTCTGGGGGCGTGGTTCTCAGCACACTGCCAGTATAGGCAAACTTAACACCGCCACACATGTTTATACACTTGACATTTTTAAAACACATTGCCTGCCTATATAGGACGTAATTTGGCGTCTGTCAAATCCAATCCAAAATTAAATATATATATATATATATTTTTTTTAAGAGTAAAGAGAGCCTACTGTCAGCTGTCCAAATATTATTAAATTGAATTTCAGAATGGTAGGCCTGAGGTCTATACCATTGCGTGGCACATCTATCCACGGATGTCTATGTTCACAGGCTTCTGTGTGTGTGGCCTAAAGGAGCAACTGAGCATGTGCAACACCACCTCTTACACCACGGTGTTAAGAGGTGTCCTTTGGGAAACCGGGCCCTTGTCTTGTTCCTTTCATGTATCGCTCTCATTCATTTCCACTCGAGCTCATTCCCCCCCCTCCTCCGCCAGAGCCTGCGTGTGCACCTGTGTCTCGTTAGCCCTCGTTGTCTTCAAAAGCCATATCATGTCCTCAATTAAACCGCTTGTCAGACCGTCTGTTCTGCCAGAACGTTTGTGTCAGTCTGTTTGTGTAACCTGCCACGTTACGGCCTGTAAGCCCTTATTCCTGTTCCCGTACGCAGTCTGTTCTATAG
>NC_139708.1:44914014-44915551 GCF_964188405.1 Protomyctophum parallelum
TTATGTGCACGGTTGACACGTGTGGCTTGCCATGCATGTGTGTGTGTGTGTGCGTGTGTGTGCTCGCGTGCGTGTGTGGTTGCCTATGCGGAGCTTTGTCCTGCTCTGCTCGTTCCTGAATAATTGTGGCAGAGCAGTAATGTGATCGTAGAGGCGATATGCTGAGCTACTGTCTCCCACCATCAAGACACGTCCTCCATCATGCTAATTCCCCTGTGCGTGTGCGCGTGCGTGCGTGCATGTGCGTGCGTCTGTGCGTTGGTACGGTGCCTTGCATGGTTTCCTCCGCCATCAGTGTGTGAATGGGAATGTAATGCACTGTAAAGCCTTGGATAAAGGCGCTATATAAATGCACCATTTATCGTGTGTGTGTGTGTGTGTGTGTGTGTGTGTCTAATAGCATTCATGATGAGGCTGTCAGCACTTCCAGGGTGATTGATATTGCCAGTCATGCTGCCCATGCAGCCCTACATGGTGCTTTTGAGGGACATTTTGAATACAATTATATCTTTTTCATTTTTTGAATACATTTTAACCCATTCTGACTGAGATCAGATTCTAGAAATGTCTTCTACCTCCAGACAGTTTTCTGAAAAGCCATGTTTCTATGTCAGTGGTTCTTCGATTTTTCCAAAATAGCAGACCTACAAACTCGTATCGCGCCACTCGGTGGCGCGCTATGAGCTTGTAGATCTGCTGTTTTTCAATAGCGAAAGCATAACATAATGCTAACACCAAAAGGGGTTCCGCCCCAAATGGATTAAGCTGTTAAGCCCCAGCAGGGTCCAGGGGGGAAATAACCCCAGAATCAACATTGCAACTGCAGATTGATTAGGTCTGATTAGATTCATTGAGTGCTGTTCATCACCGGCGGGGCTCAAGAGGTTGGTAATAGTGAATGTTTCTGTTTTTTGCCAATTTCTTAACCCATTCTGACCTGAGATCAGATTCTAAAAATGTCTTCTACATCCTGACAGTTTTCTGAAAAAGCTATGTTTCTATGTCAGTCGCTCTTCGATTTTTCTAAAATAGCAGACCTATACAAGCTCGTAGCTAACATAATGCTAACACTAAAAGGGGTTCCCGCCCCAAAATGGGTTAAAGGGCCACTTCACCCCTTTTGCAACCAGAGCTTATTTTAATGATGTTTAGGACACAACCCAGGAAAGGACACAAGCTTTCCTGGGTTTTTATGTGTGTACTATGTTTTATTTATAGAGATATTTTAGTCATGACTCCATGTTCATGACAAAAATCCTGCCACATGAAAATGTGGTCTCACTTCCTTCCTGGACTACAGAGTCACACCTCCAAGCAGCCTCCCCCCTCTCCACAAGGAGGGGGAGTGCACTAAAGCATTATGGGCATTGTAGGAATCCAGCAATCCAGTCAAAGCGCCTTCATCCAAGGCGCTTTACAGGAATTGTGCATTACATTCACCCATTCACACACGGATGGCGGAGGAAACCATGCAAGACGCACACACACACACACACACACACACACACACACACACACACACACACACACACACACA
>NC_139708.1:44915751-44933251 GCF_964188405.1 Protomyctophum parallelum
AGAGAGAGAGAGAGAGAGAGAGAGAGAGAGAGAGAGAGAGAGAGAGAGAGAGAGAGAGAGAGAGAGAGAGCCGAGAGGGGCAGAAGCAACTGGGAAGACATTTTAGATACTATTACTCCATTTTTCCCACTATACTTCCTCACTTCATCCAATATATTTTAGCCCTGCTAGTAGCCCTATAATAAGGTCCATTAAACCACACCACTCCTATAGGGACAAAACCGTGTTAATGACATTAACACAGTTTTGTCCCAATAGGAGTCCATATGGCCTCTGCACACACTCTGTCTGGGCTCTCCTCTTTTGTTCCTCCTTCCATGACGTGCCTTAATGCCCATCTTCCTCGTTGCAAAACAGCTTGTTCATTGTTGACTTGCCTCAATGCCGTTGCCAATAACAACGCCTACTCTGTTGTGTATTGCATATACCTCCAGACCCACAAGGGTCCAAATGTTGCATTACTTCCCTGCGAATACGCTTATATTTGCCCTAATAATCATTACCTCTCACCTCAAAGATCTGGCATCCAACGCAAAGACACAACGATGAAAAACAAACAGGAATGAATGGACCCTTAACCCATTCTGACCTGAGCTCAAATTCTAAAAAATGTATTCTACATCCTGACAGTTTCCGGAAAAAGCTATGTTTCTAATGTCAGTCGCTCTTCGATTTTTCAAAAATAGCAGACCTACAAGCTCGTAGCGCGCCACTCGGTGGCGCGCTATGAGCTTGTAGATCTGCTATTTTTCAATAGCTAAAGCATAAAGTAATGCTAACACCACGTTCACACGCACTAAAAGATCGCTATAGAGAAACATGTAGAGCAGAGAGCAGAGAGCACGGGCGAGGGAAGAAAATAACACGAGAAGAGTCGATTAAAAAGGGAGGAATGTGAAGATGAATGGAGGCCGTCTTTAAAGCGCCTAATCTGGAGAGCTCTGCTTGCACTCCTGGAAAACCCAGGTTGTTATAATGTGAAGATTTGCCGTTTTCTTCTACTGCAATCATTTGTCGACTATAATAAATATGATTCTGTGAACCGCAGAGTTCATATACAGTAGAGCTGGAGCAGTGAGATAAATCCAAAGGGAATAAGAAAAAAGGATTGTGTGTGTGTGTGTGTGCGTGTGTGTGTGTGTGTGTGTGTGTGCGTGTGTGTGTGTGTGTGTGTGCGTGTGTGTGTTTGTGTGCGTGTGTTGCTTGTAGCATTATACTGTGGCTTTTGAGATTAATTGACTTGAACGCCGCTCAGCTTAAGTTTTCAAATGCACTTACATTAAACGCTACAGTGTAGCTGATTGTGTCAGGAATGCATGAGGAAGACGAGAAGAAGGAAGAAGGACAGAATGAAATAAAGCAGAACAAGTTAAAAGTGCGCTCCTCTGGTGCGCTATAGGGCATTGAGCCATTCTGACCTGAGATCAGACTCTAAAAATGTCTTCTACATCCTGACAGTTTTCTGAAAAAGCTGTGTTTCTATGTCAGTCGCTCTTCGGTTCTTCAAAAATAGCAGACCTACAAGCTCGCGCTACGAGCTTGTAGATCTGCTATTTTTCAATAGCTAAAGCATGACATCATGCTAACACCAAAAGAGGTTCCCGCCCCACAATGGGTTAAACAACTAGTCTACTAGTAAAAATGACTAGAAGTGAATGCCCTACTGTGCGCACATCCTTGCCAGGCCGGGTTGCCTACCAAGGGCGGTCATAACGGCGTGGGGAAAATATAAATCTGGGGCAGACTAATCGGTTTCATGTCCGATATTAACCCATTCAGGCCTGACGTCGACATTTAAAAAAAATATTTTTTTTTCTGAAAAACCTCATGTTTCTATATCAGTGGTTCTCAATTATTTCATGTCAAGGACCCCCAAAAATATATGAAATTGGCCGCTGACCCCCCCCCCCCCCCCCCATCTGAAAATGTGTTGTTTCAGGGACCCCCTCCTCCCAGAAGCAAAGATTTGAGTTAGAAAACGTTCGCTCTGAAAGAGTATATATATTCAAAGCTTTGCACCACATGTTCATGATTTTTCAAAAATAGCTAAAGCATAGCATAATGCTAACACCAAAAGTGGTTCCCGCCCAGAATGGGATAAGCTGCTCACAGACGGACAGACGACAGCCACTCGGTGGCGCGCTATGAGCTTGTAGATCTGCTATTTTTCAATAGCTAAAGCATAACATAATGCTAACACCAAAAGGGGTTCCTGCCCAAAAATGGGTTAAACCGGCTGTCCCCCTAGTTCGGCCATGTTTTCACAACGATTTCACAAATCTTTACAAAAATGTCACCATGCAACACATTTTAGCTATAGTTTTACTATTCGTCTTTTAAAGGTGAATCAAAATGGTACTTTTTACGATTCACCTTGTAAATTGCGACCTTTATAGGTATTTTATGAGAAGAAAGGTCCCGCATACTGTCTTCACTTATAGAGCAGCAGTTTATTAGTTTATATTTATTATTTTATTATTAATTTTAGTTTATAGTGACAACGTTTCGGTCTAAACGACCTTCATATAGGTCTGTTACCGTCGAGAGGGAACAACCCATAAGACCTACAGGTATAGGCAAAAGGTAGTATCTTATAAGTCCATATTAAATAAAAATATGACGCAAAATTACATTTGCAGCAGTCAATAACATAGATATTAGAAAATACATTGAAAAATGTCAATGATATGTTAAGTATGTATAGATATAAAGTCATGGGGGCTGGGGCATGAAAGAAAAGTCTTCTAAATCCTGACAGTTTTCTGAAAAACCTGTGTTTCTGTGTCAGTGGTGCTCAACCTTTTTCACGTCAAGGACACACCCAATCTGTAATTGGCCGCAGACCCCCTTCTGAAAATATTTTGTTCCAGGGACCCCCCCCCCCCCCCCAGAAGCAAAAATTTGAGCTAAAAACGAATATATAGAATATTATATTCAAAGATCCCTTCTCTTCAACACTCATGATGCCAAAACGCTTCATAGCCCGTCAGATGATGAGTTGAGATTTTCCCCCGAAGGTCTCCATATGGCGGGTTGGAAGGTTTATATAAATTCCAAGCAGCCCAGGCTGCTAGACAGCGCCTACGTTCCTCCCATCATGGGGATCAATGCGCGCGCCTCCCATAAAGGCTGCTAGACAGCGCCTACGTTCCTCCCATCATGAGGATCAATGCGCGCGCCTCCCATAAAGGCTGCTAGACAGCGCCTACGTTCCTCCCATCATGGGGATCAATGCGCGCGCCTCCCATAAAGGCTGCTAGACAGCGCCTACAGTACGTTCCTCCCATCATGGGGATCAATGCGCGCGCCTCCCATAAAGGCTGCTAGACAGCGCCTACGTTCCTCCCATCATGAGGATCAATGCGCGCGCCTCCCATAAAGGCTGCTAGACAGCGCCTACGTTCCTCCCACCATGGGGATCAATGCGCGCGCCTCCCATAAAGGCTGCTAGACAGCGCCTACGTTCCTCCCATCATGGGGATCAATGCACGCGCCTCCCATAAAGGCTGCTAGACAGCGCCTACGTTCCTCCCATCATGGGGATCAATGCGCCTCCCATAAAGGCTGCTATAGACAGCGCCTACGTTCCTCCCATCATGGGGATCAATGCGCCTCCCATAAAGGCTGCTAGACAGCGCCTACGTTCCTCCCATCATGGGGATCAATGCGCCTCCCATAAAGGCTGCTAGACAGCGCCTACGTTCCTCCCATCATGGGGATCAATGCGCCTCCCATAAAGGCTGCTATAGACAGCGCCTACGTTCTTCCCATCATGGGGATCAATGCGCCTCCCATAAGGATCCTGATCCACTCATTGTCGTTTCTTTGCTGCTTGTTTTCTCAGAAAAATACTAAATAGTGATTATTCTTTTAATTTTTATCCCACGATTTTTGTAAGCCATTTTTCACCCCTGTGTCAATCGTCTAATGTGATCCTGGGCTCTACACACCCTCTACACACCCTCCACCCTCCGCCTTGTCCCCCATATATGGGGGACAAGGGGAGAGCAACGGACTTGAACTCATGCTTCCTTCATCCTGAGTTGCTCCTTTACACCTGACAGGGGGGAGTTTCCCTGGTTGGACGTAGCGCCTGGAAGGAACACGTTATTCCAACCAGTTCCTTTTCCCCTCCATCAGGCGCCCCGGCTGGCCAGGGGGAGGCAGTTTAGAGACCAGGATGACTGCATGTTTTTGTGAGGGTATCTACCCTAAATAGTGATTATTGTTTGCATCACGCCCGCCGTTTGTGGTGAAAACTATAAGACATGTCAAAAAGTCAGAGGAGTTTGGCACAGATCAAATTATGACGGAGATTCCCACATATAAATGGATGGACTTGAACACACAGCTGCATGGAAATGAGGCATATAATACTGTAAATCACATTTACTACACATTCCTATGGTGTAAAACGTACATTTTTACTCACTTATCTTATATTTTCAATCATACTAGTGTGTCTCTACTACAAACGTTCGATACCGGCTTCATGCTCTACCTCCAGCACTACCGACAGCATGCCAACGTTGACCTCTATTTACAGTGTTGTTTTTGGCAACAGTTTGATTTTAGTTTTAGTCATAGTCTCTTGAGTGGTTTTCACTTAGTCTTAGTCACATTTTAGTCACCTGGAATGTTTTAGTGTCAGTCTAGTTTTAGTCGACTAAATGTCATACGATTTTAGTCGACTAAATCTACAGGTGATTTAGTCGACTAAAATGTGTTTTGGCGGATCTTGATGCCGTCGTAATGACTGATTTTGCAACTAATTGTAGAATGACTTATACTGGATCTCTTGTCCACTAGTCCCTTCCTAACATTTTAGTCTAGTTTTTATTTGTTGACGAAATCGTCAGTATATTTAGTCTTAGTTTTAGTCATCATAGCTTAGTTTTCATTTAGTTTCCATTTAGTTTTCGTCAGTGAAAATAGGTAGTCGACGAAAAAATTTCGTCTTGGTTTTAGTCGACGAAAACAACACTGACCTCTAAGCGGCCTTGCTGATGCCGTGAACAAGGAGAGAGAGAGAGAGGAGAGAGCATTTTTCATTAACTTTCCACAGAGAACCGTGTTTCTCCTCAGCCCAGTCTGGGACCATACAGACAGCCTGGTGACCTGTTGGTCACCAGGCTGCTCTAATAGCTGCTGCATGTAGTCTACAGGAGGGGGTCAGAGGAAGGCTAGCAGGAGTCTGGAGGGAGAGGTGTTGAGGACACCATTATTATCTTCACTTTATAGCGCACACACACACGCACACACACACGCACACACACACGCACGCACGCACGTACAGGATTATACTTTCCATAATAAACGAAGCAAGCGGCTCTGGGGAGCCATGGGTTCCATAAATCAAGCAGATGATGGCAGGTACATGTGTTGACTGCAGAACAGGTGTGTGAGTGCGTGTGTGTGTGTGTGTGTGTGTGTGTGTGCGCGCGTGCGACTGTGCGTACATGCCTTAACCCATTCTGAACTGAGATCAGATTCATGCGAGGTTTCCACTGGACACACACTGGTCTGATTAACCCATTCTGACCTGAGATCAGATTCACGCGAGGTTTCCACTGGACACACACTGGTCTTGATTAACCCATTCTGACCTGAGATCAGATTCTAAAAAATGTCAGTCGTTCTTCGATTTTTCAAAAATAGCAGACCTACAAGCTTGTAGCGCGCCACTCGGTGGCGCGCTATGAGCTTGTAGATCTGCTATTTTTCAATAGCTAAAGAATAACACGATGCTAACACCAAAAGGGTTTCCCGTTCGGAATGGGTTAATTGTGACAGTTATTCCCATTGCTGTATTTAGATGCAGAGAGTGAGACAGACACTGTGCATCGGTATGTCATTGACTAGCTCCATATGGATCTAATTGGGATTGGTCCCGTGTGGATCGTTAAAGACACAGAGAAATGAAGGACACGCAGATGTAAAATGCACGCACGGACGCACGTCTCACAGATCAACAACATGCAAATTGCGTGCCACAAATGCAAAAAACATTTGTCTATCAGTGCGTTCGTTGTCCTGCAGAGAAACTATAGTGCAGAGTGCGCTCGCTCGGCAGGACTCGTTTCAACCAGAAATTGTTGACATTTCTTGTGTTGTGTTTGGGAGAGATTACACAAGAGTCTCTCCGCCAATTGATTGGCATCAGTCCGACAACCTACCTTAAACCCTAACCCTGACCGCAAGCACAACGCATCGCATGTCGGACCAACGCATGTCAGGAGCCACGGGTGAGTTTTAATTAACCAGCGACGCTGAAACCGTATCCCCAAACCCTTTAACCGTAAGCACGACGCAACGGGCCACAGCGCATGTCGGACGGACGGACGGACAGCACAAAGCTGGGCATTGGAGCGGCTGCACAGCTCAACAATGCACCTGCCAAAGGAACTAAACTAACCGCGTGCTTCAAACCAGCATCATGGAATGGCTAATCAAAACAAAGAATTTCAGCTGCTCTGTTCTCCCAGAGAGCAGCAGACTCGGTGGCTATATGCTAGGCTAGCTAGTTTCTTGGGACATTTGTGGTCGTAGTGGTAAAATATGTTTTTTCAGCAATGTTCTTAGTTTTAAGCAGGGCTGCCATATTTCAGAAAATGTCAAGAGTGAGACTCTAGTGTCTTAATGTGTCCGACGCCGTCCGAAGGGCGGCGGCGGAAAAAATTGGCTTTTTTTAATGTCGATTTGGCCCGTTTTAACGTTGATATTTAACCTTAACACTGATGTCTTCACCTCCATGCCAGCTGCTCTCCCTGCACTGACAGCCTCCTCATGCTTATAGAAATGAAAAAGATATCTATCTATCTATCTATGCTCCTCAGACCCAGCCAGCCAGCCAGCAAGCCACACACATAGTGCTCAGACACAGCCAGCCAGCAAGCCACACACATAGTGCTCAGACCCAGCCAGCCAGCAAGCCACACACATAGTACTCAGACCCAGCCAGCCAGCCACACACATAGTGCTCAGACCCAGCCAGCCAGCAAGCCACACACATAGTGCTCAGACCCAGCCAGCCACACACATAGCTCCGTAAGGGAGTGGTTGCACCACTCAAAAAATCTTCAAAAAACTGAAGAGGCTACTGGAGATTGGAGAACCTGATTTGGACATGATCTGATGCAGGACAATGTCACTATGACAGAAAGAGAAGATGGGTCTGGCCACATTCATTCACCCCATAATCTCAGTGGAAATTGGGGAATATGTCAGAAAACTGGAATGTGGGAAAATTCCTTATTTTTTACATTTTCTTAGTTCAAACACATCTGTGGGCTCTCTCTCTCTCTATGAACAGAAACAAGTCGCGATGCGGCCCCTCCCCCTTCACTTCACTTCACTTCTCACACACACACACACACACACACACACACACACACGACTTTGACACTTTGTCCCTATAATGTGCACGGGCTATGGCACCGTTCCACTTCCTCATATCACGCAAGTATAGAAGAGAGATAGTCACAGGTCACTTACTCACTTGTTGTAACTTGTGGGGGCTATATTGTCTTCCATGAAAAATATTTCGAAGCGATGTTAAACTCTGCATGGCTCATTTCCATGCGTCAAACAGTCAGGGACCCTGCTGAAGATTTGGTCCACTGTTTACCCTCCTGCATCAGCGCTGCATGCAGATCGGCTATTTTACCGTTTGTGAGGAGCGTGCGTTATTACGCGGCGGAGCCGCAGAGAAAATTGTTATTTATCATTAAAATGCGTGTGAAATGGCATGTGTGGCGTGGTGCGTGGTAAAGGGTTAAATTGCGTGACTGTCACACTCAAAGGGTGAGACATGGCAGCTCTGTTTTAAGGGTAACTGTAAATTGCAGGGTCGAGAGTTCCGATGACCTTAAACCACCCCCTCTCGTGTAATATTGCTTTAATTGCGAGCGGCCTGGCTGGACTAGTCGCACGCACGTCGGAAATAGCGCACACATTACAAGCTTATTGCGTCAAGGCTGCGATCAGCGTTCCAGCCATTAGGAGAGCATCCGTTGTTTGGCAGCATCTGTTCCGTGATGGATTGCACTCTCGCTTAGCCTGTCGGTTCCAGTTCCGTATATTAGCATAGTGTGTGTGTGTGTGTGTGTGTGTGTGTGTGTGTGTGTGTGTGTGTGTGTGTGTGTGTGCGTGTGCGCGTGTGCGTGTGGGGTGTTTTTGTGCACATAATGACAATTGAAAGTTCTCCTTCCAATGCATTTTTCTTTTCTTTTTCTCCATTTTTAACACATCATCCAACAGATAATTAATTTGAGGGGTGCACTTCGTTTCAGAATGTCTGTATCACACGGAAGTGGAAAGTCATTTAAATAAAGGCGTTAACCCATTCTGACCTGAGATCAGATTCATGCGAGGTTTCCACTGGACACACACTGGTCTGATCAACCCATTCTGACCTGAGATCAGATTCTAAAAATGTCAGTCGTTCTTCGATTTTTCAAAAATAGCAGACCTACAAGCTTGTAGGTCTGCTATTTTTCAATAGCTAAAGCATGACATGATGCTAACACCAAAAGGGGTTCTCGCCCAAAATGGATTAAGTACGCCGTCATGTGCAAATTAGACGTCGGGATGATTCTCTCACGACATCAATCATATTATCCGCGGACTTAAAGAATAAATCCTTTAGCGTGCCCTTCGTTTTTTAACAGGATTTTACGGTTGGCGTCATCTTGAATTATTTTTTGGGGATTTTTGGAAGCAAATAAGCGCTCATAAGTGGACCTGATGAAACAAATATTGATTTTGGTGTATTCTAAATAAAAACCGTGTCTCAGCAGTCTGTGGTGGGAAAAAGTACTCAAGTAAAAATATCAATACTGCAATAGAGAAGTACAATATTTGCCTTTGAGATGTAGTGGAGTAGACGTATAGAAGTACAGGAAAATACTCAATTAAAGTACAAATACCTCAAAATTGTACTTAACCCCTTTTGGTGTTAGCATTATGTTGTGCTTTAGCTATTGAAAAATAGCAGATCTACAAGCTTGTAGCGTGCCACCGAGTGGCACGCTACGAGCTTGTAGGTCTGCTATTTTTTTTTAAATCGAAGAACGACTGACATAGAAACACAGCTTTTTCAGAAAACTGTCAGGATGTAGAAGACATTTTTTTTAATCTGATCTCAGGTCAGAATGGGTTAAAGTCCAGCACTTAAGTAAATGTACTTTCCAGTTTCCACCACCGCCCAGCAGCACGGAAAAACGAGCAGAGCTTTAATAGGATGTGTTCAAAGAACATTTGACTTTGACAAAAAAATAAAGAAACCTGTTCAAAGATCCCTCTGGCCCTGCATTCATATAGACATAGACCCTTCATCATGGCGTTCACGCCGACATGGCGTTCTCTTCCCCCCGCCGCTATATAACGTATAGCGGTATAAACAGACCATCATTATATCCTGTTTACGGATAACATCCGTGATTCATCAGCGTCGATACGCTCCACGTCGTTATCGTCACGTATAGCTCTCAGTCTGTTTGGTGTGGATGTGTCAGATGTGGCAGAGATGTCTCTCTTGGGACTGTTTGCTGGGCTGTGTTGTTTTCATCGACTAAATCAGCGTTGTCGACTAAAACTAAGACGAAAAATGTTCGTCGACTACCTTTTTCCACTGACGAAAACTAAATGGAAACTAAATGAAAACTATCTATGATGACTAAAACTAAGACTAAATATACTGACAATTTCATCAACAAATAAAAACTAGACTAAAATGATAGGAAGGGACTAGTGGACGAGAGTCATTTTACACTTGGTTGCATGCTGAGAATTGCTGATCTACAAGCTCACAACGCGTCGTGTTGCGACGTGTTGTGAGCTTGTAGATCATCAATTTTCAGCAAGTGTAAAAACAGCCATTACGATGGAATAAAGGCCCACCAAAATACATTTCAGTCGACTAAATAAACTGTAGATTTAGTCGACTAAAACTAGACTAACACGAATACATTCCAGGTGACTAAAATGTGACTAAAACTAAAACTATTCAAGAGACCATGACTAAAGCTAAAATCAAAATGTGGCCCGCCAAAATACATTTTAGTCGACAAAAATCAACTATGGATTTAGTCGACTAAAACTAGACTAACACTAAAACATTCCAGGTGACAAAAATGTGACTAAAACCAAATCTGCTGTCAAAAACAACACTGGTAACCTGTCATCATGCTGCAAGTTTAAGAGTTGGTTTTAAATAAAGAACCTAACTGAACGCGCATGTGATTATTAACACTTATGATGCTGCCAGAGTTCTTCAGAATAAAGGCACCTAGAGTGCCAAGCAGATGAGGCAGATTTTACTCTGAAAAGCCCCAGCCTTCCATTTCCCCTCCAAAACGGGAGGTATAATGTCACATCTAAAGTCTCTCTATAGAAGCGCTTATATTCCAAACCAGATGCTAGGTTACTGTACGTCAGACATGAAGACAGAACATTGCCCTTTTGATCAAAACCATGGAGAGTAGATTCAGAGAGAAGAGACGTGCAGTTTAGTCGGGGCGTAAACAAGGAAGTGAACGGCAGTGCTCTTAACCCATTCTGACCTGAGATCAGATTCTAAAAATGTCTATTACATCCTGACAGTTTCATTATTAACCCATTCTGACCTGAGATCAGATTCTAAAAGTGTCTTCGATTTTTCAAAAATAGCAGACCTACAAGCTCGTATCGCGCCACTCGGTGGCACGATATGAGCTTGTAGATCTGCTATTTTTCAATAGCTAAAGCATAACATGATGCCAACACCAAAATGGATGCCCGGTCAGAATGGGTTAAAGTGATTGTGTATATGGTGGCATTGGGAACGTCATGAATGCTAAGTTCAATAGTTCCAGCAATATAATAATTAAGAAAAGGGTAGGAAGGGTCCAACGTCAGCTCACATAGAACAGGAAGAGTTATATCAACAACACTCCATGGACTAACTTTACATATCATCTAGAACAGATGTAAACAAAAAACAAAAACGAATTGCGCAATTGAATAAGAGTTCTAGCGTTTGACCCGGTTTCTTTTTTATGACGAATGGATTCGCGTCTTCTTATACGCTAAGAGCAGCTTGTGTGCAATTGCCCATTAACCCATTCTGACCTGAGATCAGATTCTAAACATGTCTTCTACATCCTGACAGTTTTCATTCTGACCTGAGATCAGATTCTATATAAATGTCTTCTACATCCTGACAGTTTTCATTCTGACCTGAGATCAGATTCTATATAAATGTCTTCTACATCCTGAGAGTTTTCTGAAAAAGCTATGTTTCTATGTCAGTCGCTCTTTGATTTTTCAAAAAAAATAGCAGATCTACAAGCTCGTAGCGTGCCACTCGGTGGGCGCGCTACGAGCTTGTAGATCTGCTATTTTTTCAATAGATAAAGCATAACACGATGCTAACACCAAAAGTGGTCCCGCCCCCAAAATGGGTTAAGTCAAGATATCACGGATCACAATTTTGACAGACTCTGAGACGTAATGAGAACACATTAACGTTTCATATCCTGAGCTGCACGCTCAAACATGCCAGCTGCAACACACAAACATTCTCAATATTACGTTTTGATATTTACGGTGAGCAGCAAATCTTTTTGTTTTTCTCTTTTCTCCTGGACATCATCATTATTATCGCTTTTTGACATCGCACGGCCCATTCTACACTGATGTCACTCCTAGCTTGAAAATTTTCCTTTCTGCTTTTTTCCCCCAGCGAATCATCGGCCTCCACCCCCCCCCCCCCCCCCCCCACTATTTCCCCTCACTGTCTATGTTTCTTTTCCCTTTTTGCTTCCTTTATGATGAATTCCCGTTCTGTTCTTTAACTACATAGAAGTGTCCATTTGTACGTCTCTAAATGTTTTGATGAATTGAACATGATGGACCCTGTTGTAAACAAGTGTAACGCTTAATTGGGTCGTCCACTCACAGTTAACAGTCTTTTGTATTGAGTTTGTGCTTGAAATGTTACTGTAATTCTACAAACTGTTAATAAATATTTCAATCAATCAATCTCACCCTGTCTCCTCTCTTCTCTCACACCGACTAACTTCACGTCACTTCATGTCAACTTCTCTCTTTCGTACAGTAAACATTCTCTTTGGTCTTCCTCTAAGTCTAAGGCCTCCTGCCTGGCAGTTTCCAACCTCAACAACCTTCTACCAAATACACCCACTCATCCCTCCTCTGTACGTGTCCAAACCATCTCAGTCTGCTGGCCTCTCTGGCGTTATCTCCAAAACATCTAACATGTGCTAGTGTCAATCTGTTGTACTCGTTTCTGATCCTATCCATCCTTAATTGTTACTCCCAGAGAGAACCCCTTTTGGTGTCAGCGTTATGTTATGCTTTAAGCTATTGAAAAATAGCAGATCTACAAGCTCATACTCATCTACGAGCTTGTAGAACTGCTATTTTTGAAAAATCGAAGAACGACTGGCATAGAAACATAGCTTTTTCAGAAAACTGTCAGGATGTAGAAGACATTTTTAGAATCTGATCTCAGGTCAGAATGAAAACTGTCAGGATGTAGAAGACATTTTTTTAATCTGATCTCAAGTCAGAATGGTTTAAAACACCAAAAAGGCGTTCCCATCATCCTGAATGGACTAACAAAGACCTCGGAGCAGCTTGGGTCCAGAGTCCAGACCCACATACGGTGCCAACCTGCTTGGCCTGGCAGAGCCAGAGCTGGCCCAGGGTCAGCTGTTATGTCCCACTCCACTCCCACCCGGGCTGGCCTGGCAGAGACAGAGCTGGCCCAGGGTCAGCTGTTATTATGTCCCACTCCACTCCCACCCAGGCTGTTGTGTTGTGTCCTTGACCTGACTTTGACCACACACAGCGCCAACCTGGCAACCGAGTGGCGCGCTACGAGCTTGTAGGTCTGCTATTTTTGAAAACATCAAAGAACGACTGACATAGAAACATATAGCTTTTTCAGAAAACTGTCATTTTCAAACAGACAGACACAGATGCAACATAGCTGGTCTCACCACCGTCTTCTACACCCTTCCCTTTCATTCTCGCTGACACTTTCCTGTCACACATCACACCTATAAATAGGAACGCGCTTTCAGACTGCTTTCATTCACCTCACTTTGCACCCAGATTATGCACGGTTATGTTTGCGGCGTTCAACTCGAGATGCCCTGAAGGTACTTCAGTCCATGCACTAGATAGTCTGCTTAAAATGGGGCCACGAGTGGAAATGGACAAACAAACAAAAAGTTGTAATTTCAACTGTCTTCCATCTAAGTCTATATGCCTTGTGTGTACACGGTGCAGAGGTCTCTCTCTCTCTCTCTCTCTCTCTCTCTCTCTCTCTCTCTCTCTCTCGTCTGATAACCTTCTACAAAGAGAGGCCTTTTCTCTGATTGAGTTAATATATTTCCCTCTATACTTCAACGGCAAGTGGTCACTGTTCTCTTCTCATCTCTGAGTGTGATCTGTTTGTATCCTGCATGCTGTCTTCTCTCTACATGACATTCTGACCTTTACTTTCCTTTATTTGCACTTTTTCCTCCACCTTTCCACCCCCGTCTTCCTGTCAGTTTCTGACATCATTCTCCTCCGTGACATCATCAGCTCTCTCTCCACTGAAACTCTCCGTTTCAGCACAATTCTACCGTTCTTGTCTGAAGTTCTTGCTTTCCGATTGCGTTGGTTTGACCTCCATCTCTCTCTCCCCCCACCCCCCCACTCTCTCTCTCTCTCTCTCTCTCTCTCTCTCTCTCCGCCCACTCTCTCTATCTCAGTCTCCCCCCACTCTGTCTCTCCCCCCACTTCCTTTCTGACAGATAAGACAAGCACTTCTTTCCGTTGCAACAAGGCTGCATAATTATGAAGGAATATATCTGCCTTGATAATAACCAGACAGACAGACAGACAGACAGACAGACAGACAGACAGACAGACAGACAGACAGACAGACAAGTTGGTGGATAGTGTACATCAGGGGTGCCCACACTTTTTTAGACTTGAGAGCTACTTTCAAAATGTCCAGCTCAACCAGATCTATAGCCAACAAAAAATATATATATATTATTCCATTGCTGAAAATAGTTACATATTTAGACAAAATTATGCACTATTTTCTGATGTTTGTGCGAAACACTTTTGAAAACATGGTATAGGCCTGTTGCATTGTGGGTTTGAGCAAGTGCAGTGACCTTAATTCAAGTGGCAGATGACAAAAATACTTTATTACTGATTTAAATTGTATATTTTAGATCACGATCTACCTTTTGGGCACCCCTGGTGTACAGTATATTTCCAAATTGTAGCACTCGGGCGTTTACTGTAAAACACACAATGCAGGTGCCAGACCTTGGGTGTTTAACCCATTCTGACCTGAGATCAGATTCATACGAGGTTTCCGCCGGACACACACTGGTCTGATGAACCCATTCTGACCTGAGATCAGATTCTAGAAATGTCAGTCGCTCTTCGATTTTTCAAAAATAGCAGACCTACAAGCTCGTATCGCGCCACTCGGTGGCGCGATACGAGCTTGTAGGTCTGCTATTTTTAAATAGCTAAAGCATAACATGATGCTGACACCAAAATGGGTGCCCGTTCAGAATGGGTTAAAAGGCTCTGGCCGGATGGGCGACTATTTGGAAATAATACGGTAGATGGATTATCTGTTGTTGTTTCGTTTATCATTTTCCTCTCAAGGATGAAACACAAGGATTTTGGCTGAAGGCTAAAGACCTCATTAGGGCTGTAGATTGATATGCCGTGCATGGGAGGTTCAGGGGAAAGACATAACACTGTATGGTATCAATAATCTGGATATAATATAGTCTTCATGGGAGGTTCAGAGGAAAGAAACAGAAAGACATACTGTATGTTACCTTCATGTAGAGCTAATGTTAACCCATGTTGGACTGAAGCCGATTAAAAAAAGGCTTCAAAATAAATACAAATATCAGAAAAACCCTGCATGTTTCTATGTCAGTGGTGCTCAACCTTTTTCATGTCAAGGACCCCCAGAATTATCTCTATTGGGCCACGGACCCCCATCTCAAAATATGTAGTTCCAGGGACCCCCCCCCCCCCCCACCCCCCAGAAGTCAATATATTAGTAAAAAATGTTCGCTCTGAAATATATATTCAAAGATTTGCGCCACATTTTCACGACTTTTCAAAAATAGCAGACCTACAAGCTCGTAGCGCGCCACTCGGTGGCGCGCTACGAGCTTGTAGATCTGCTATTTTCCAATAGCTAAAGCATAACATGATGCTAACACCAAAATGGGTTGTATGTAATGTTGAAGATTTAATTGTACTGTAGAGCTAGCTATCGAACGTAGTAGACGGATCCCGAGTGGTTTTGTGTTGTATTGTTGTGTTGGATGAATGTTGGATGTAAATGTATGTAATAATATGGAAGAAATGTTTTAATAATGATATGTTTAAGACCCCAAATAGCTGCTGTGACTCACAGTAAGCTAATAAATAAATCAAATGTTATCAATAATCTGGATATAATATAGTGCTCATGGGAGGTGCAGGGGAAAGAAACAGAAAGACATAATTATGTTATCAATAATCTGGATATAATATAGTCTCCCCTTGTGGGAAGTAAGGAAGCCATTGCAAATACCGCATTGGTCCTATTCAGCCACACAACACTGCACCAGATCGAAGCAGACCCCTATGCAGAGCACGACCCCATAGATCGAAGCAGACCCCTATGCAGAGCACGACCCCATAGATCGAAGCAGACCCCCTTATGCAGAGCACGACCCCATAGATCGAAGGAGACCCCTATGCAGAGCGCGACCCCATAGATCGAAGCAGACCCCTATGCAGAGCGCGACCCCATAGATCGAAGCAGACCCCTTATGCAGAGCGCGACCCCATAGATCGTAGCAGACCCCTTATGCAGAGCGCGACCCCATAGATCGAAGCAGACCCCTATGCAGAGCGCGACCCCATTGATCGTAGCAGACCCCTATGCAGAGCGCGACCCCATTGATCGAAGCAGACCCCTTATGCAGAGCGCGACCCCATAGATCGTAGCAGACCCCTATATGCAGAGCACGACCCCATAGATCAAAGCAGACCCATATGCAGAGCGCGACCCCATAGATCGTAGCAGACCCCTATATGCAGAGCACGACCCCATAGATCAAAGCAGACCCATATGCAGAGCACGACCCCATAGATCGAAGCAGACCCCTATATGCAGAGCGCGACCCCATAGATCGTAGCAGACCCCTTATGCAGAGCGCGACCCCATAGATCGAAGCAGACCCCTTATGCAGAGCGCGACCCCATAGATCGAAGCAGACCCCTATGCAGAGCGCGGCCCCATAGATCGAAGCAGACCCCTATATGCAGAGCCCGTGTAGAATTATTTGCCCCCCCCCCCCCCCCCCCCCATAGCGACAGAGGTCTACTGATGTCCATCCAAATGAGCCCCAAACATAATCTATAGCAAACAGCTGGCTGGATTGCCATGGCATTTGTTGTACGACTAATCGACTATACTCATGCTCCCTGCAGAATGGCCCCTATACTGTACAAAACAAATGTGTTTATGAGCCATGGAAATAAGAGAATTAGCACAACACCCCATAGCCCCATTCAATTCAATGCAATTCATGTCGGGCTTATATTAGGGGAGGGAAACAGCCAATAAGGAGCTTTTGCACAAAATAACACCTGGACCTCTTTGGTGGGGACGTAACGACTACAAAGAAAGGTAAGAAAATCTTTTAGTATGGAATTCTCCTTTAATGAATTGTGGAGTGAGTTCTGAGGCTTGCAAAAAAAGCCCATCGCCTAAAGCCAAGCTATAGATCTGCTATTTTCAACATTTGATCATTACTCTGACAGACAGGAGAAGTACGGTATAACTGTAACTACTCTACTGTACAGCGCGCAGCACAGAGACTATACAGTATAGGCTACGAGACGGGATGGTGAGAAATATAATGGAAGACGTGCTGCTGGAAATAGTATGGGGTGAACAAAAGGACAGACAGAAATGTTTATCCCATTCTGACCGGGCACCAATTTTGGTGTCGGCATCATGTCGTGCTTTAGCTATTGAAAAATAGCAGATCTACAAGCTCATAGCGCGCCACCGAGTGGCGCGCTACGAGCTTGTAGGTCTGCTATTTTTGAAAAACCTAAGACACTTTTAGAATCTGATCTCGGGTCAGAATGGGTTAATAATGAAACTGTCAGGATGTAGAGGACATTTTTAGAATCTGATCTCAGGTCAGAATGGGTTATTGCAACTGTGGGAGGATGAAAGCAAAGGCAAAAGACTGTGTGTGTCTGTGTGTGTGTGCGTGCGTGCGTGGACGTCTTCTGCGCTGCTGTTATTATTACACAGCGCAGCGTGTAATAACACACAGCAACATCAAAGGTTTGCGTCTCAAGGTATCGACCAGCCAATTATTCACCATTAACCTCACCGTGGACCAGGTCCACTTGGTTCCAAGGGCTCCGTTCGCTGGGTAATGAATCACCG
>NC_139708.1:44935751-44938251 GCF_964188405.1 Protomyctophum parallelum
GATCTGCTATTTTTCAATAGCTAAAGCATAACATGATGCTATAACACCAAAAGGGGTTCCCGCGCAAAATGGTTTAACTGCACGACTGTGTTTGGGCGAGAGAGATGATATGGCCTTCATGTGAAGAGAGAGCCGAGCTATACTCTGTGTGCGTGTGCGTGTGTGTGTGTGTGTGTGTGTGTGTGTGTGTGTGTGTGTGTGTGTGTGTGCGCGTGCGTGCTTGCGTGCTTCTGATGGCGGTGACTAAGGGTGACAGCAGCAGGTTGTTAAGCTCCCCTTGAGCTCCATAAAAATACTGGGCATGTGCGTGCATGCATTTATGCACGTGTGTGTTGCGTTGCTCAACTGCAATACACGTGTGCGCTCGCACGCGCGCGTGTGTGTGTGTGTTTGGGCGCACACACACGCGTGTGTGTGTGTGACGTCTCGGAGGTGATTAAGTCCATCCAGAAGGAAGCTGTTATTCAACAGTGTGAACCATCCCACGGCTGGAGAGAGCATCGGCGCACACAGTAAAACAAATTAATCCTCGGTGCCAATTTAACTCTGCAGTGTAAAAAAACTACAAAATTGACCCAAATTGACCCTCGCGGTTTAACTCTGCGAATCCATTTTTAAGCTGTGAGAGTTAGAGGATTTGACTGTGGGTTTATATACCGCCAGCGTCAACGCGCTATACCTCAATTAGGCTTCGACTTTTAGCCCATTTGCAGAGGACGATCGCACGCACACACGTACGCATACGTTGACGGATTAAAGCTAAATAAATTTTTTTTCCTAATATGTAATTTGTGAAACAGCGTGAAATGAGTCACCAGACTCCTGCCGCGTGTCCTACACACTTATACGCAATATGTAATGTCATTATTATGACGTTTTGGGTTGCCATACCAGCTAACAGTTACGGTTATCTGGGTTCATTAGGGTTTTCTGGAAGACTGAAATAACTAATAACCTGAAATATAGTCTATGTACAAAGCGGCACGTCTACAACATGTGGCGCTGCGATGCGTTGTAAGCTTGGAATCTGGAAATCCATAATTCTATACAATATCTCATGTTCTTGAGAAAAAGGAACTCAACTGTTTTTTAGTAGGTCTGACTATACTAGCTGGCTGGCTTCATTATGCAGGCCAGTTCGTCTCTGAGGCCTGTCTTTGTTCTTCACTGCTATTCAAAGTCCACCTGGAGTGGGAAGGACAGTCAGGGTGATGGTTTGTTTGCGGTCTGGAGTCTGTTCCTGTGGCAATTTGTGCAACAAAATAATTTGTGTTGATAGCTGGGGAGCAAATGGTTGATCAATGGGTAAGCGTCTCGTCTTCAGAGAAACAATGAACACGCCTATATTCTCACCTCTGTCTGTGAACCTGTACTTAATACCGTAATACCGTACACTTTGAATGTAACTGGGTCATTCTCCCCGACGGCGCAAAGGCCGTCGGAGGTGAGCTTATGCTGCAAACCTGTGCTGTGTGCTCTGAATAAACAACATGGGAACATCTCTGATCTGCTGTCTGCCGTGTCACTGCTCTCTCCGTGTTTGGTGTGGACCAGATACCACTGTGGGCACAGCGGCCCCTGAGGGCCCAGGGGCCCCCTGTGGGCACAGCGGCCCAAACCGGCCCAATCGTATGGCTATAATCTGGGCCTGCATGCATCATGAGAACTTTAATCCAATGTGTCCAAAAAACGTACCGTTGTTGGAGCGCAGGGCCCGGGCCGAGATGCCGTTGGTCCCGATGGGGTGGTGGTGACCGTCGGTACCGTCCGGCTGCTTCATCAGCTCCGTCAGAGTCCTGCAGAGAGAGGGTTCAGGTTCAGGTTTAGTTGTCATGTGTGTAGATGATACAGAGTGTAACCCATTCTGACCTGAGATCAGATTCATACGAGGTTTCCACTGGACACACACTGGTCTGATGAACGCATTCTGACCTGAGATCAGATTCTAGAAATGTCAGTCGCTCTTCGATTTTTCAAAAATAGCAGACCTACAAGCTCGTATCGCGCCACTCGGTGGCGCGATACGAGCTTGTAGATCTGCTATTTTTCAATAGCTAAAGCCTAACATGATGCCGACACCAAAATGGGTGCCCGGTCAGAATGGGATAAATAGACATAAACAAACATCTACTGTATAGTGCAATAAAAAGACAAAAAAAAAACAGAAAGAAAGTCCAAGTGAAGTGACAAAACAGTGCAATACAGTTCAAGGTCAGCTGTTCAGCAGCCTGACTGCCTGGGGGTAGAAACTGTTACTGAGACGGGTGGTGCGAGATTTGATGCTCTGGTAGCGTTTTTTTGGAAGGGAGTAGTTTGAACAGGGTATTTGTGGGATGGCTGGTGTCTTCTTGTGGGGTGGGGGGGGGGGGGGGGGGGTACAGAAGGGAAGGTTACAGCATCTTTATTTGCATTCACATTTTACAAGGAATTTCTTGAACACAAACAATAGTGGATGCGCAAACTTGAAATAAACTCTACAACAAGTGCTTCAGGATACAGA
>NC_139708.1:44940751-44984282 GCF_964188405.1 Protomyctophum parallelum
TATCGTTATATTGTCAGGGAGGTGTCTCTGTATCGTTATATTGTCAGGGAGGTGTCTCTGTATCGTTATATTGTCATGGAGGTGTCTCTGTATCGTAATATTGTCAGGGAGGTGTCTCTGTATCGTTATATTGTCAGGGAGGTGTCTCTGTATCGTTATATTGTCAGGGAGGTGTCTCTGTATCGTTATATTGTCAGGGAGGTGTCTCTGTATCGTTATATTGTCAGGGAGGTGTCTCTGTATCGTTATATTGTCAGGGAGGTGTCTCTGTATCGTTATATTGTCAGGGAGGTGTCTCTGTATCGTTATTGTCAGGGAGGTGTCTCTGTATCGTTATATTGTCAGGGAGGTGTCTCTGTATCGTTATATTGTCAGGGAGGTGTCTCTGTATCGTTATATTGTCAGGGAGGTGTCTCTGTATCGTTATATTGTCAGGGAGGTGTCTCTGTATCGTTATATTGTCAGGGAGGTGTCTCTGTATCGTTATATTGTCAGGGAGGTGTCTCTGTATCGTTATATTGTCAGGGAGGTGTCTCTGTATCGTTATATTGTCAGGGAGGTGTCTCTGTATCGTTATATTGTCAGGGAGGTGTCTCTGTATCGTAATATTGTCAGGGAGGTGTCTCTGTATCGTTATATTGTCAGGGAGGTGTCTCTGTATCGTTATATTGTCAGGGAGGTGTCTCTGTATCGTTATATTGTCAGGGAGGTGTCTCTGTATCGTTATATTGTCAGGGAGGTGTCTCTGTATCGCTATATTGTCAGGGAGGTGTCTCTGTATCGTTATATTGTCAGGGAGGTGTCTCTGTATTGTTATATTGTCAGGGAGGTGTCTCTGTATCGTTATATTGTCAGGGAGGTGTCTCTGTATCGTTTTATTGTCGGGGAGGTGCCTCTGTATCGTCATATTGTCAGGGAGGTGTCTCTGTATCGTTATATTGTCAGGGAGGTGCCTCTGTATCGTTATATTGTCAGGGAGGTGTCTCTGTATCGTTATATTGTCGGGGAGGTGTCTCTGTATCGTTATTGTCAGGGAGGTGTCTCTGTATCGTTATATTGTCAGGGAGATGTCTCTGTATCGTTATATTGTCAGGGAGGTGTCTCTGCATCGTTATTGTCAGGGAGGTGTCTCTGTATCGTTATATTGTCAGGGAGATGTCTCTGTATCGTTATATTGTCAGGGAGGTGTCTCTGTGTCGTTATATTGTCAGGGAGGTGTCTCTGTATCGTTATATTGTCAGGGAGGTGTCTCTGTATCGTTATTGTCAGGGAGGTGTCTCTGTATCGTTATATTGTCAGGGAGGTGTCTCTGTATCGTTATATTGTCAGGGAGGTGTCTCTGTATCGTAATATTGTCAGGGAGGTGTCTCTGTATTGTTATATTGTCAGGGAGGTGTCTCTGTATCGTTATATTGTCAGGGAGGTGTCTCTGTATCGTTATATTGTCAGGGAGGTGTCTCTGTATCGTTATATTGTCAGGGAGGTGTCTCTGTATCGTTATATTGTCAGGGAGGTGTCTCTGTATCGTTATTGTCAGGGAGGTGTCTCTGTATCGTTATATTGTCAGGGAGGTGTCTCTGTATCGTTATATTGTCAGGGAGGTGTCTCTGTATCGTTATATTGTCAGGGAGGTGTCTCTGTATCGTTATATTGTCATGGAGGTGTCTCTGTATCGTAATATTGTCAGGGAGGTGTCTCTGTATCGTTATTGTCAGGGAGGTGTCTCTGTATCGTTATATTGTCAGGGAGGTGTCTCTGTATCGTTATATTGTCAGGGAGGTGTCTCTGTATTGTTATATTGTCAGGGAGGTGTCTCTGTATCGTTATATTGTCAGGGAGGTGTCTCTGTATCGTTATATTGTCAGGGAGGTGTCTCTGTATCGTTATATTGTCAGGGAGGTGTCTCTGTATCGTTATATTGTCAGGGAGGTGTCTCTGTATCGTTATATTGTCAGGGAGGTGTCTCTGTATTGTTATATTGTCAGGGAGGTGTCTCTGTATCGTTATATTGTCAGGGAGGTGTCTCTGTATTGTTATATTGTCAGGGAGGTGTCTCTGTATCGTTATATTGTCAGGGAGGTGTCTCTGCATCGTTATATTGTCAGGGAGGTGTCTCTGTATCGTTATATTGTCAGGGAGGTGTCTCTGTATCGTTATATTGTCAGGGAGGTGCCTCTGTATCGTTATATTGTCAGGGAGGTGTCTCTGTATCGTTATATTGTCAGGGAGGTGTCTCTGTATCGTTATATTGTCAGGGAGGTGTCTCTGTATCGTCGAAAATGTAACTAATTCAGCAGCAGTAACATTAGCGTTTTCTCTCAGTCAGTCGATTCTTCATATCCATATGAGTGAAGCGGTCGGGGTGACATTTTCAAACACAGTTCTTATATGAGGCGATCTGAAATCCCCCCCTATGGGGATTATAATGCAAATAAAAAGTACATGAACCTGTAGATTTGCGCCCTCTACCGATATTGACGTCAGACTTCGGTGCTCTATAGAGCTCCAAATCAACTGGGCTCAGGTTCTGGGAGTCACCAGTCAATGGCATCACCAGCTGGACGTGAACAGCAACAATCACAGATATATATTGCAGCCTGCGGTGGTGCAGCAGTGCATGTGGCCATCGGCGCATGCATGGCCAGCGTTGGTGCAGTTAAGTATGCGTTATTACTGTCCCCTGGGGGAGGTTTGTCCTCTGCGTTCACCCTTCATCACCGCTTAGAATCGATGCGTCGCCACAGTGCAGAGACTGGGGACCGACTCCAGTTGATGCCAGTTCTTTAACCCATTCTGAACGGGCACCCATTTTGGTGTCGGCATCATGTTATGCTTTATCTATTGAAAAATAGCAGATCTACAAGCTCATAGCGCGCCACCGAGTGGCGCGATACGAGCTTGTAGGTCTGCTATTTTTTTTTTTAATCAAAGAACGACTGACATTTTTAGAATCTGATCTCAGGTCAGAATGGGTTTATCAGACCGGTGTGTGTCCGGCGGAAACCTCGTATGAATCTGATCTCAGGTCAGAATGGGTTAAGCGCAATGGCAATAATACTGTAGAAACGGGAGTACCCGCAGAGTAAAGCTATACTGTAACAGCACAGACATAACTCTTGCGGGACACTCTTGATGAGAGGGCAACGTTGCACATGCGCCGTTCATCCATGAAGCGTCCACGTGTGTCATATACTGTACATCAGACTAAAACTGGCTTTGAAAGTTCCCTTGAGAAGTTTCAAAGGGATCGTCTTTGATGTGCAGTCCAACACCTGCACATGTTTGGATATGTACTAGCCTATATGTTCATGCCTATATATTTATTATATCGGCTCAGATCGTGTAGATTGTGTATATGGTGTATTTTGCCCTGCTACAAAAAAAGTAGGACAGGTGACTTGTATTTATGCTTAGGTACTTTAAGGTGTATTATGGATGTTGTATTCGCTGGTTCAAAATGTAACATTGACGATGTGGTATTGAAGTGTGATTTTTATTTCTGCCTCTTGGCCAGTTCCCACTTGTAAAAGAGACGCAGTCTCAATGTGATTTTACTGGTTAAATAAAATAAGAATCTGGAGTAGTCAAAGGTCCATGACCTGCTGAAAAAAACAACTCTTTCTCTCATCCCGTTTCAAATGGACGTTTGCCAAAGCATCAATCGCTTAAAAACAGAACATCGTGTCTCTCTCTGTCTCATGCTAGGTGTCTTTGAACTACCTCTGAGGCTGCCACTAAAATTGGAACAGCGGTCAGGAGAGAATGTATTTACAAAAAAGAATTATAAAAAACATGGAAATGCACCGCTCAAGGAAATCGGGGACTGCCCTTAACCCATTCTGACCTGAGATCAGATTCTAAAAAAATGTCTTCTTCATCCTGACAGTTTTCTGAAAAAGTTATGTTTCTACGTCAGTCAGTCAGTCTACGACCTTCATCAGGACAGACAATCGATTGACTGAGATTGTCTGTCCTGATGAAGGTCGAATCGACCGAAACGTTGAATAAAGAGCAACATTTTTGGCAAGTTGTCTGGCAGTGCGCGAGACCCTTCTTTGTTTTTCAAAGATAACCTTTTTTTAAGTATCCTTTATTGCCCTACGCACCTGTCACTATGGCCTTCTGAGGTGTGCATCAGCCTTTTGCTGAAAAGATTACCTGTGCTACCTGTCAAGCCCTTCTAAGAAACTCAATGTACAAATCCATGTGTCGACTAGAGGAGTCTGACATCTGTGTTATCAGGTTGTTTAAACCAACCCTGTGAAGTGGTTAAAAGCTAAGGCGACACAGATGCTGTCCTCCGGTCTAGGTTAACCCATTTTGGGGGCGGGAACCCCTTTTGTTGTTAGCATTACGTTATGCTTTAGCTATTTAAAAATAGCAGATCTACAAGCTCATAGCGCGCCACCGAGTGGCGCGCTACGAGCTTGTAGGTCTGCTATTTTTTTGAAAAATCGAAGAACGACTGACATGGAAACATAGCTTTTTCAGAAAACTGTCATTTTCAAGCAGACATTTTTAGAATCTGATCTAAGGTCAAAAGG
This sequence comes from Protomyctophum parallelum, assembly GCF_964188405.1. Lineage (NCBI taxonomy): Eukaryota > Metazoa > Chordata > Actinopteri > Myctophiformes > Myctophidae > Protomyctophum > Protomyctophum parallelum. The sequence goes on from NC_139708.1 coordinate 44,945,296, forward strand.
CGTTAAAGAACCACCATTCTTCTGTGCGTTAGAATCTGATCTCAGGTCAGAATAGGTTAACTGTACCTAAGAGGCTGTTTTCATGGCCATGAGCAGAACAGACTGACTGTCGTGGTGGTGTTTAGCATCCAGGCAGCAGCATGGCATCTTTACAGATTACACTGCAGCCTGAAGCATCTACTGATAAAGATCACGGTGTGCACAGCAACACAACCTGCCTCGATAAATACACGTAGACAAGACGTCTGGCTTCCCCCGTGCAATCCAAAAGACTTTAAAAGAAAGTTGTCTACAAGTGTGGAATCTGGAATTCTATAATTCTATGCAATATTTCATGTTCGTGAACAAATGTACTTCAGTAGGTCTGAAGCAAGTCAGTTCCTCTCCAAGGCCTGCCTTTGTTCTACTGATATGCAGGGCCACCTGGGGACAGGAGGGTGATGGTTTGTTTACGGTTTGCTGTCTGTTCCTGTGGCAATTTGTGTTGATAGCTGGGAGCAAATGGTTGATCAATGGGTAAGCATCTCATCTTCAGAGAAACAGTGAACACGCCTATATTCTCACCTCTGTCTGTGAACCTGTACTTAATACCGTATACTTTGAATGTAACTTGGTCAGTCAGTTGGGCTGGTCACTACCTGTGGCTGTGGCCAGCTGGCTCCTGTGTGAGCCTATGCTGTATGCTATGTGCTGTGTACTCTGAATAAACAACATCGGAACATCATCTCGGCTGCTGTCCGCCGTCTCACGTTTTCTCTTCTGTATGTTATGGAAATATACCACACAAGTGAGTGAGTGTCATTATCAGTTGCTATCTGGCCTGAATCCACGACAAAAAGCTTACATCTTGTAGCGGGAGAATTGGCTCTATATACTAATGGTACTACTAAGGCTCTGTTCCATTCTGGTCAAACAGAGTCAGTGTTAATGATGCTAATGAAGGCTCTGTTACATTCTGGTCAAACAGAGTCAGTGTTAATGATGCTAATGTCGTATCATTTCGATAAATGAACTTACTAACTAAAGTAATATTTTCACTAAGTCAAGTAAAAAACTATTGTCTCATACAGTAAAGGCTCTCTCTCTCAAATTCTAAGAGACAGGGAGCATTTACGATTCACACCTGAATCCAAGGCCATTGTTCTAGAGCCTTTGAAGCTCTCTTCCCTGCGGTGGAGGGGAATTTTCCATTTGGCTATAGGGTTTCGCTCCACCGTGTTAATTTACCTCTTAAAAAAGGGTTCAGTTTTATTTCTGTAGTTCCGTTAGACATTTCTTAACTATAAGTTTGTCTCCATTTAATATACTTTTAGATATGTTTAAACCTGTTCATAAGAGTCGGTTCACAGTTTACATTTAAGTCTTGTAAAAGTATAAACTATGCATTAATTTGAGAACAGGATCAAACCTCTGTCGTCCTCTTTGTGACTAGTCCCGCCTCCCTCTGACCGGAAAGAGCGAGGCAGAGGCGGGACCTATTTACAATATAAGGGCCGGTTTTAGGGTTGATCGGGGCTCTCTCCTGGATCCGGTTACTCATATTTGCTACCGAGTTACTGTGTGTTTTTTAATCCAGAGAACCACAAAGGACTGTGTTCCTTTGTTTCTTTGTCTTGACGCGGGACTGCTTTTCACTGCAATAAAGCCGTTTGCTTTTAACCTCACTCCATCGATATCCTGACCTGGTTATTTTTCCTGCACTGCTGCACGCTGAAAGATACGACACTAATGAAGGCTCTGTTCCATTCTGGTCAAACAGAGTCAGTGTAATGATACTACTAAGGCTCTGTTCCATTCTGGTCAAACAGAGTCAGTGTTAATGATGCTAATAAAGGCTCTGTTCCATTCTGCTCAAACAGAGTCAGTGTTAATGATGCTAATGAAGGATCTGTTCCATTCTGGTCAAACAGAGTCAGTGTTAATGATGCTAATGAAGGCTCTGTTCCATTCTGGTCAAACAGAGTCAGTGTTAATGATGCTAATGAAGGCTCTGTTCCATTCTGGTCAAACAGAATCAGTGTTAATGATGCTAATGAAGGCTCTGTTCCATTCTGGTCAAACAGAGTCAGTGTTAATGATGCTAATGAAGGCTCTGTTCCATTCTGGTCAAACAGAGTCAGTGTTAATGATGCTAATGAAGGCTCTGTTCCATTCTGGTCAAACAGAGTCAGTGTAATGATACTACTAAGGCTCTGTTCCATTCTGGTCAAACAGAGTCAGTGTTAATGATGTTAATGAAGGCTCTGTTCCATTCTGCTCAAACAGAGTCAGTGTTAATGATACTAATGAAGGCTCTGTTCCATTCTGCTCAAAGAGAGTCAGTGTTAATGATGCTAATGAAGGATCTGTTCCATTCTGGTCAAACAGAGTCAGTGTTAATGATGCTAATGAAGGCTCTGTTCCATTCTGGTCAAACAGAGTCAGTGTCAATTATGCTAATGAAGGCTCTGTTCCATTCTGGTCAAACAGTCAGTGTCAATGATGCTAATGAAGGCTCTGTTCCATTCTGGTCAAACAGAGTCATTGTAATGATACTACTAAGGCTCTGTTCCATTCTGGTCAAACAGAGTCAGTGTTAATGATGCTAATGAAGGCTCTGTTCCATTCTGCTCAAACAGAGTCAGTGTTAATGATACTAATGAAGGCTCTGTTCCATTATGCTCAAAGAGAGTCAGTGTTAATGATGCTAATGAAGGATCTGTTCCATTCTGGTCAAACAGAGTCAGTGTTAATGATGCTAATGAAGGCTCTGTTCCATTCTGGTCAAACAGAGTCAGTGTCAATGATGCTAATGAAGGCTCTGTTCCATTCTGGTCAAACAGAGTCAGTGTCAATGATGCTAATGAAGGCTCTGTTCCATTCTGGTCAAACAGAGTCAGTGTTAATGATGCTAATGAAGGCTCTGTTCCATTCTGGTCAAACAGAGTCAGTGTTAATGATGCTAATGAAGGCTCTGTTCCATTCTGGTCAAACAGAGTCAGTGTAATGATACTACTAAGGCTCTGTTCCATTCTGGTCAAACAGAGTCAGTGTTAATGATGCTAATGAAGGCTCTGTTCCATTCTGGTCAAACAGAGTCAGTTTTAATGATGCTAATGAAGGCTCTGTTCCATTCTGGTCAAACAGAGTCAGTGTTAATGATGCTAATGAAGGCTCTGTTCCATTCTGGTCAAACAGAGTCAGTGTTAATGATGCTAATGAAGGCTCTGTTCCATTCTGGTCAAACAGAGTCAGTGTTAATGATGCTAATGAAGGCTCTGTTCCATTCTGGTCAAACAGCTAGAGTCAGTGTTAATGATGCTAATGAAGGCTCTGTTCCATTCTGGTCAAACAGAGTCAGTGTTAATGATGCTAATGAAGGCTCTGTTCCATTCTGGTCAAACAGAGTCAGTTTTAATGATGCTAATGAAGGCTCTGTTCCATTCTGGTCAAACAGAGTCAGTGTTAATGATGCTAATGAAGGCTCTGTTCCATTCTGGTCAAACAGAGTCAGTGTTAATGATGCTAATGAAGGCTATGTTCCATTCTGGTCAAACAGAGTCAGTGTTAATGATGCTAATGAAGGCTCTGTTCCATTCTGGTCAAACAGAGTCAGTGTTAATGATGCTAATGAAGGCTCTGTTCCATTCTGGTCAAACAGAGTCAGTGTTAATGATGCTAATGAAGGCTCTGTTCCATTCTGGTCAAACAGAGTCAGTGTTAATGATGCTAATGAAGGCTCTGTTCCATTCTGGTCAAACAGAGTCAGTGTTAATGATGCTAATGAAGGCTCTGTTCCATTCTGGTCAAACAGAGTCAGTGTTAATGATGCTAATGAAGGCTCTGTTCCATTCTGGTCAAACAGAGTCAGTGTTAATGATGACGTCAAAATATCGCTAGAGGGCGCTATTCCAAGGGTTCGTATATTTTATTTTATTGGTATTATAATCACTTCATATAAGAACTGGCTCCAAAACTGTGGAATGCACTTCCCATTGCAGTCAGAACTGCAGCATCACTCTCAATCTTCCGCTGTAGTCTGAAAACCCACCTCTTCAGACTCCATCGTGGCCCATAGCACTTACCCTACCCCCTTAGATAGCATTTCTGTAGACTTTGATAGCATTTGATACATGCCTAAATTGTGGACATGAAGAATCAACTGTGAGACAACGCTAATATTACTGCTGCCCAATTAGTTACATTCTCTCTATAGAAACAGACTGTATCAAATATGAGTGACTGACTGTCGCAAACGATACAGAGACACCTCCTCCCTGACAATATCGCAGAGACAGTGTGTTTATTTTTGGACCACAACGAGACAATTCTAAGATGACCTAATGTTATTCTCCATAAGATAAATGACCTCCTCAAACCAGGGGATGAGCAGAGCGAGTGACAGGACGTCGCGCGGCACTCTATCGAGTCGACAGCATATAATGACAAAGGGCATGCAAGGACAAAGACCATGCAGTCACTCTTCTCTTCCTTCCATCCATCCCTCCCTCCATACATCCATCCATTCATCCCTCCATCCCTCCCTCCATCCCTCCCTCCATCCATCCATCCATCCATTCATCCCTCCATCCCTCCATCCCTTCATCCATCCATCCATTAATTGATGTATCATTGAAGCTGCCACTGGTGTTTCGTAATGCATACCTGATTGAGCTCCCATACTGAAAGGGGTGTGCACATAATTGTGGACACACACACATGCTCTACTTGCTACCCAATACCTGCCCCCTCTCTCTCTCTCTCTCTCTCTCTCTCTCTCTCTCTCTCTCTCTCTCTCTCTCTCTCTCTCTCTCTCCCCTCTCTCTCTCTCTCCCCTCCCTCTCTCTCTCCCTCCCTCCCCCTCTCTCTCTCTGACCCCCCTCTTCCCTGCTGTTACTGTTGAGTGCTTGTTATTCTCCTCTCCCTTTACTGCCTCAAGCATGCTGATTGCTCTCTCTCCCCCTCTCTCTCTCTCCATAATTTCTCTCCCCCTCTCTCTCTCCATCATTTCTCTCCCCCTCTCTCTCCATCATTTCTCTCCCCCTCTCTCTCTCCATCATTTCTCTCCCCCTCTCTCTCTCCATCATTTCTCTCCCCAAGGACACTTTACATCTAGCTTATCAACACCGTAGAGAAGATGCAATGTCATACGAGGACATGTGAGACTGACACATAGTCGCACACGTGGAACTGTGCACGCGCACACGCTTGCTTACTTGCTCACCTGACCAAACGACCCCATGGCGAACAAACAAACAGATGATGAACTCAAATGTTACATAATTGACACACAACAAAAACACAATACAACTTGACACGCACAGACAGACACGGACGGTTTCACATGAATAAATACACACAAACAACACAATTATGTTCTGGAGGAGTTGATATTTCCAACAGCCATGTCATGGAGCTTCCAAACTGAGCCACGTGGACCCGTATTTCCACTGTGGTTCTGTTCTGGATTCAAAGGGACACATTTCAATTAAATTTAACCCATTCAGACCCGAGGTTGATTCTACAAAAAATCCTGACAGTTTTCTGAAAAACCCATGTCTCTATGTCAGTGGTTATCAAACTATTTCATGTCAAGGACCCCCAAAATTATGTAATTGGCCAATCTGAAAATATGTTGTTCCAGGGACCCCAATGGTGTTATTCCGATTGGGCCTTTTGACTCAAAGGCTTTCAGCTTTCAGGAAGAAACCAAAGATACACATGAAAGACATATTTGAATATTATAACCACACCTTGGGGTCTATTAGAGTAATGTTAACTCCATAGACACATGCAAAACAGAAAAAGTACAAAAATCACGGCACTCATCTTTAACACTTACAGCACGTAGGACGCCTGAGAACGTCATAGAGTAGAGTAGAGTAGAGTTCAAAGGACGTCTGAGGACGTCCTAGCGACATCCCAGCGATGCGGGGCGAGATATTAATATTCAGAATTTTTCCTATTTATTTTTTGGGCATTTCGCTTTTCGCTTGCCGTATGCTAACGCTCAGTGCAACTATTAGCTTATTATTGACTCCCACGTTAGCGAGACGGAAAGAATGACTCGTAGCTCCTAATCCAGGGCGCTCTCCGTGGTGATGAATAGAGCGATATGCTGGCGCTTCATTTCTGCTGCTCATCCGTCTCTCCCGCAAAATATGAACGCTTTTTGGAGCGTAAAACAATATATTAAGATGATCGGGGATGTTGAGGTCACTTTGTAAAGTCAACTTTTTTAGGAAAGTGTTTCCGGTTCATGGCTTTCAAAGTAAAAGCGATCAGACACCTCCGGTATTCTATAGCCTATATTTTGAAGGCAGTCGGCGTACTCAATGTGTTAAAACACCAAAAGGGGTTCCCGTCTTGAATGGGTCAATTATAGGGAGATTAAATAGCATCAATGCACCAATTATCTGCAGGGGCACCCCTAGGAACCCGATCAATAACCCCTTGATTTCTAGTCCGTGTTCTGGCATCCACAAAGCTTCCTGAAGTATTTACCCTGAGGGGGAATTAAGTTCAGAGACAATGTTAACAGCCAGGATGTGGATGACATCCAACCCATTCTACCAATATATATATATATATATATATATATATATATATATATATGCCAAGGGCTTTCTGGCTCTTTTATGATAAGAGAGGGGGGGTTTATAAAGGCTGAGCTGCCAGCCCTTTCAAATGGCATGCGTATAATAGTGAAGCGAGTGGGACTTGTGTACGAGCTGATATGAGCCTTCACTATGCAATACATGCTTATAAGTACACGAGCAGGCATGCACAATAGACGCACGCACGCACGCACACATGCACGCACGCACGCACGCACGCACCAACGCTCGCACGCACACAAATATAACCTTCTCATGTGTTCAAACAATGTCTCTTGAGTCTTCAACAGTCCAGGGGTGTGTCTCTGTACAAAGAGACTGGCATGGTGACTCCACCAGCATGCTCTGCTATGCTATACTAGAATAGTCCACACACACACACACACACACACACACACACACACACACACACACACACACACACACACACACACACACACACACACACACACACACACACAGCAACACACACACACACACACACACACACACACAGTGTAGATTTTTGTCCTAACACAAATATTAAGTACCAGCAAAGGTCATCGGGATCGGGACTCGAACCCACAACGCGCTGTCAGGCGTTTGCCTTCATTGTCAGATTAACAGTAGTTTGACAGAGTGGTCATCGGGACCTAGGATTACCAGCCTATAGGTGCCCGTACCGTTAGGCCGGCCCGGGCCAGGCTGTTGGATTTCAGAGCCTGCAGGGTATTATGCAAAACACAACAGCGAGGTGGTCAAAATATGTCACACACAAAGCCTGGTGATTTGGTTTAGCCGAGGTAGAGAGAGAGGTACTTAAAAAGTCTCTCAAGGGTGTCGGTCCGCTGGGAGTGGAGTGTTTTGTTCAAGGAGCACTTTGTAGTTAGAGAGTGAGAGTTTAGGCGGTCTGCTTTGGCAGAGTGCTTTAACAGAGTGCTCAGGTTGTAGCCATGTCTGTATGCCCGCCACTGTTGTTGTTATAAGAAGTCTATGGGGCGCGGCATGGACAGTACAGAGGTGTGAAGTCTATGGGGTGCGGCATGGACAGTACAGAGGTGTGAATCATGGTCAGCACAGCTTTATTCTGCCCTGAACTATTATTCCCTGTTTGGCTTCCATGTTTTGTCTTCAAAAAGGCAGAAACCACACATCCCTCACTTTCGCACACCAGCACACCAGTGACGTGCACTGTAGTCTAAATCAACAATTACATATTTCGAGTCTGTATTTTGTCCTTGCATAATATTGTCCCTGCATGTGTGTGTGCGAGAGAAGTGAAAGAGTCAGCGAATAAACGCGGGAAAGAGGGTGAAATTACTTGATCTACAAGCAAGTTATACAACTGCTCTACTTATTTGGAAAGAATCAGCCACTGTTGCTCAGTGAAGCAAAATACTTCAGTGGCAGAGCTATTTGTGACTGCGTGACATGCTGCATCGTCAGTCCATTTTCTGTCTGCATTTTGTGAAATAAATGTGTAGACAAATATATGGAATCTGCCGACAGCAGCTGTTAGACAGTATACCAGCTGTCAGACAGCATAGCGTACCAGCTGTCAGACAGCAAACCAGCTGACAGCATACCAGCTGTCAGACAGCGTACCAGCTGTCAGACAGCGTACCAGCTGTCAGACAGTGTACCAGCTGTCAGACATCGTACCAGCTGTCAGACAGTGTACCAGCTGTCAGACAGCGTACCAGCTGTCAGACAGCGTACCAGCTGTCAGACAGTGTACCAGCTCTGTCAGACAGCGTACCAGCTGTCAGACAGCGTACCAGCTGTCAGACAGTGTACCAGCTGTCAGACAGTGTACCAGCTGTCAGACAGTGTACCAGCTGTCAGACATCGTACCAGCTGTCAGACAGTGTACCAGCTGTCAGACAGCGTACCAGCTGTCAGACAGGGTACCAGCTGTCAGACAGCGTACCAGCTGTCAGACAGCGTACCAGCTGTCAGACAGTGTACCATCTCTGTCAGACAGCATACCAGCTGTCAGACAGGGTACCAGCTGTCAGACAGCGTACCAGCTGTCAGACAGCATACCAGCTGTCAGACAGTGTACCAGCTGTCAGACAGCATAGTGTACCAGCTGTCAGACAGTGTACCAGCTGTCAGACAGCATACCAGCTGTCAGACAGTGTACCAGCTGTCAGACAGCATAGTGTACCAGCTGTCAGACAGTGTACCAGCTGTCAGACAGTATACCAGCTATCAGACAGTATAGCGTACCAGCTGTCAGACAGCATAGCGTACCAGCTGTCAGACAGCGTACCAGCTGTCAGACAGCGTACCAGCTGTCAGACAGTGTACCAGCTGTCAGACAGCGTACCAGCTGTCAGACAGCGTACCAGCTGTCAGACAGTGTACCAGCTGTCAGACAGTATACCAGCTGTCAGACAGTATACCAGCTGTCAGACAGCGTACCAGCTGTCAGACAGTGTACCAGCTGTCAGACAGTGTACCAGCTGTCAGACAGTGTACCAGCTGTCAGACAGTGTACCAGCTGTCAGACAGTGTACCAGCTGTCAGACAGCGTACCAGCTGTCAGACAGGGTACCAGCTCTGTCAGACAGTGTACCAGCTGTCAGACAGCGTACCAGCTGTCAGACAGTGTACCAGCTGTCAGACAGTGTACCAGCTCTGTCAGACAGTGTACCAGCTGTCAGACAGCGTACCAGCTGTCAGACAGTGTATTGATTCTGATTGGTCAATGGCTGAATTCACGCGTAGGGAATCATTTCTCCCACGTTTAGAAACTTTTGCAATATATTTTTTTCTGGCGTTAAAGAGCCACTGATGTTTTAACTTTATAAAGCATATTATATTCCCTGGGTATACACTCCCTGCACTGTACATCAAAGAGGGGGTTATCTTGAGGTCTGCTTTTAGATAAGGACTCGGATGAGCCTCATTTGCAGTCTAAAGAAAATATGGTCGTGTCCCCCCCCTCCCATCTATGTAGCACGATCACATAATGAATTAATGCATAAAAGATAACAAGAAAAAAGTTTTGATCATTTTTTCTTGCAAGCTCATGAAGCAACAATGATTCAGCAAAAAGACAGAAAGATCCCAGAGGCAAAGCGACTTCTCCTCATTTGGGCTCATCTTATTAGGTGTGCTGCTCAGAGCGAGCACACACAGGGAGCAATTAGGCCTTCACAGTATCTTTGCTCAGAGGCTCCTCGAAGCCATAAGCCCGCAAGGAGTCAGGGATGGACCCCGGGGACCGTCTGGGGTTCGAACCGGGGACCGTCTGATTCCCAGAGGTGGAAATAAGTACTCAATGGTTCAGAATAACTTATCCCATTTTGACCTGAGATCAGATTCTGAAAATGTCTTCTACATCCTGACAGTTTTCTGAAAAAAGCTATGTTTCTATGTCAGTCGTTCTTCGATTTTTCAAAAATAGCAGACCTACAAGCTATATGAGCTTGTAGATCTGCTATTTTTCAATAGCTAAAGCATAACACCAAAAGGGGTTCCCGCACAGAATGGGTTAAAGGACAACTTTCGTTTTTTTTCAACCAAGGTTCATGTTTTAGGTTGTTATATATTAGAGAAAGTAAAAGATGATTTTTTTTCATTTGCTGCTTTCTTTCATTTTAGGGATTTTAGCTGTTTTTGATAGGGGGCATTCGAGCATGGGGCTAAATATGTATTTTTTTACAAAATATTATGGCGATTTATTTTTTTATTTTTTACTATAGTCCTAATAAACCCCAAGAAATTACATCTGGCCACAGAAGATCACAGGATCTACTGAATGTGAAGGTAGCCTACTGGGGGGAAGCCACACTGTGTGCCATAGACTCAATATGTCAGTTTGACACATTCAGTAGATCTCGTGATATTTTGTGGCCAAATGTAATTTATTGGGCTATATAGTACTATAGTAAATAAGGACTATAGTAAATAATAATAATAATAAAAAATTAAAAAATGTTGTAAAGAAATACATATTTAGCCCCATGTTCCTTTGTCTGGAACAACAGCTAAACAACAGCGTAAAACAATATATTAAGATGATCGGGGATGTTGAGGTCACTTTGTAAAGTCAACTTTTTTAGGAAAGTGTTTCCGGTTCATGGCTTTCAAAGTAAAAGCGATCAGACACCTCCGGTATTCTATAGCCTATATTTTGAAGGCAGTCGGCGTACTCAATGTGTTAAAACACCAAAAGGGGTTCCCGTCTTGAATGGGTCAATTATAGGGAGATTAAATAGCATCAATGCACCAATTATCTGCAGGGGCACCCCTAGGAACCCGATCAATAACCCCTTGATTTCTAGTCCGTGTTCTGGCATCCACAAAGCTTCCTGAAGTATTTACCCTGAGGGGGAATTAAGTTCAGAGACAATGTTAACAGCCAGGATGTGGATGACATCCAACCCATTCTACCAATATATATATATATATATATATATATATATATATATGCCAAGGGCTTTCTGGCTCTTTTATGATAAGAGAGGGGGGGTTTATAAAGGCTGAGCTGCCAGCCCTTTCAAATGGCATGCGTATAATAGTGAAGCGAGTGGGACTTGTGTACGAGCTGATATGAGCCTTCACTATGCAATACATGCTTATAAGTACACGAGCAGGCATGCACAATAGACGCACGCACGCACGCACACATGCACGCACGCACGCACGCACGCACCAACGCTCGCACGCACACAAATATAACCTTCTCATGTGTTCAAACAATGTCTCTTGAGTCTTCAACAGTCCAGGGGTGTGTCTCTGTACAAAGAGACTGGCATGGTGACTCCACCAGCATGCTCTGCTATGCTATACTAGAATAGTCCACACACACACACACACACACACACACACACACACACACACACACACACACACACACACACACACACACACACACACACAGCAACACACACACACACACACACACACACAGTGTAGATTTTTGTCCTAACACAAATATTAAGTACCAGCAAAGGTCATCGGGATCGGGACTCGAACCCACAACGCGCTGTCAGGCGTTTGCCTTCATTGTCAGATTAACAGTAGTTTGACAGAGTGGTCATCGGGACCTAGGATTACCAGCCTATAGGTGCCCGTACCGTTAGGCCGGCCCGGGCCAGGCTGTTGGATTTCAGAGCCTGCAGGGTATTATGCAAAACACAACAGCGAGGTGGTCAAAATATGTCACACACAAAGCCTGGTGATTTGGTTTAGCCGAGGTAGAGAGAGAGGTACTTAAAAAGTCTCTCAAGGGTGTCGGTCCGCTGGGAGTGGAGTGTTTTGTTCAAGGAGCACTTTGTAGTTAGAGAGTGAGAGTTTAGGCGGTCTGCTTTGGCAGAGTGCTTTCACAGAGTGCTCAGGTTGTAGCCATGTCTGTATGCCCGCCACTGTTGTTGTTATAAGAAGTCTATGGGGCGCGGCATGGACAGTACAGAGGTGTGAAGTCTATGGGGTGCGGCATGGACAGTACAGAGGTGTGAATCATGGTCAGCACAGCTTTATTCTGCCCTGAACTATTATTCCCTGTTTGGCTTCCATGTTTTGTCTTCAAAAAGGCAGAAACCACACATCCCTCACTTTCGCACACCAGCACACCAGTGACGTGCACTGTAGTCTAAATCAACAATTACATATTTCGAGTCTGTATTTTGTCCTTGCATAATATTGTCCCTGCATGTGTGTGTGCGAGAGAAGTGAAAGAGTCAGCGAATAAACGCGGGAAAGAGGGTGAAATTACTTGATCTACAAGCAAGTTATACAACTGCTCTACTTATTTGGAAAGAATCAGCCACTGTTGCTCAGTGAAGCAAAATACTTCAGTGGCAGAGCTATTTGTGACTGCGTGACATGCTGCATCGTCAGTCCATTTTCTGTCTGCATTTTGTGAAATAAATGTGTAGACAAATATATGGAATCTGCCGACAGCAGCTGTTAGACAGTATACCAGCTGTCAGACAGCATAGCGTACCAGCTGTCAGACAGCAAACCAGCTGACAGCATACCAGCTGTCAGACAGCGTACCAGCTGTCAGACAGCGTACCAGCTGTCAGACAGTGTACCAGCTGTCAGACATCGTACCAGCTGTCAGACAGTGTACCAGCTGTCAGACAGCGTACCAGCTGTCAGACAGCGTACCAGCTGTCAGACAGTGTACCAGCTGTCAGACAGTATACCAGCTGTCAGACAGTATACCAGCTGTCAGACAGCGTACCAGCTGTCAGACAGTGTACCAGCTGTCAGACAGTGTACCAGCTGTCAGACAGTGTACCAGCTGTCAGACAGTGTACCAGCTGTCAGACAGTGTACCAGCTGTCAGACAGCGTACCAGCTGTCAGACAGCGTACCAGCTGTCAGACAGCGTACCAGCTGTCAGACAGTGTATTGATTCTGATTGGTCAATGGCTGAATTCACGCGTAGGGAATCATTTCTCCCACGTTTAGAAACTTTTGCAATATCTTTTTTTCTGGCATTAAAGAGCCACTGATGTTTTAACTTTATAAAGCATATTATATTCCCTGGGTATACACTCCCTGCACTGTACATCAAAGAGGGGGTTATCTTGAGGTCTGCTTTTAGATAAGGACTCGGATGAGCCTCATTTGCAGTCTAAAGAAAATATGGTCGTGTCCCCCCCCCTCCCATCTATGTAGCACGATCACATAATGAATTAATGCATAAAAGATAACAGGAAAAAAGTTTTGATCATTTTTTCTTGCAAGCTCATGAAGCAACAATGATTCAGCAAAAGGACAGAAAGATCCCAGAGGCAAAGCGACTTCTCCTCATTTGGGCTCATCTTATTAGGTGTGCTGCTCAGAGCGAGCACACACAGGGAGCAATTAGGCCTTCACAGTATCTTTGCTCAGAGGCTCCCCGAAGCCATAAGCCCGCAAGGAGTCAGGGATGGACCCGGGGACCGTCTGGGGTTCGAACCGGGGACCGTCTGATTCCCAGAGGTGGAAATAAGTACTCAATGGTTCAGAATAACTTATCCCATTTTGACCTGAGATCAGATTCTGAAAATGTCTTCTACATCCTGACAGTTTTCTGAAAAAGCTATGTTTCTATGTCAGTCATAGAAACAGTCATTTTTCAAAAATAGCAGACCTACAAGCTATATGAGCTTGTAGATCTGCTATTTTTCAATAGCTAAAGCATAACACCAAAAGGGGTTCCCGCACAGAATGGGTTAAAGGACAACTTTAGTTTTTTTTCAACCAAGGTTCATGTTTTAGGTTGTAAAGTAAAAGAAGATTTTCATTTTAGGGATTTTAGCTGTTTTTGATAGGGGGCATTCGAGCATGGGGCTAAATATGTATTTTTTTACAAAATATTATGGCGATTTATTTTTTTATTTTTTACTATAGTCCTACTAGACCCCAAGAAATTACATCTGGCCACAGAAGATCACAGGATCTACTGAATGTGAAGGTAGCCTACTGGGGGGAAGCCACACTGTGTGCCATAGACTCAATATGTCAGTTTGACACATTCAGTAGATCTCGTGATATTTTGTGGCCAAATGTAATTTATTGGGCTATAGTACTATAGTAAATAAGGACTATAGTAAATAATAATAATAATAAAAAATAAAAAAATGTTGTAAAGAAATACATATTTAGCCCCATGTTCCTTTGTTTGGAACAACAGCTAAATACAATTCCTTTGCTCTTTGGGGAGTTCTAATTAATTCCAATAAACACATTCTCCCCATGATGTGGATGATTGAAAACAACAACATTTTCCAAAAAAGAAAAGATGCATTTAATATGAACCCCCCCCGGTGAGCCCCATTGGCTGAGCACGAGAGGAGGCAATTAAAGGCAGATTTAGAAATGGCATCAAACGGATCTGCATGGAATGTACCGGCAGCAGGGAGAAGTTCAACCCCAACGGAGGCTAATCGCTGCCCGCAATTAGTGGTCATTTGTTTGCTGGTTATTCATTGGGAGAGGAGAAAGAAAATCTAAAAACACACACACACACACACACACACACACACACACACACACACACACACACACACACACACACACACACACACACACACACACACGCACACTAATGTTCACACAAGCATGTACCCCTCCAAAGCGGTGCGTCCCCTGATTAAACCATCACTTATTCAGAAAAGTCCTTATTAAGACCCCTTATCTCGAAATGTGACAAGAGAGAGAGAGAGAGAGAGAGAGAGAGAGAGAGAGAGAGAGAGAGGTAGGGAGAAAGGCACACGGAGGGGGCGGAGAGACACTTCTGCAAAATCAGTTTCCAAATGAAACCTGAAGTTTCATTAAGCCAATGAATATATAAACCTTTATTATCCAGAGGTGACAATTACACACCTCGATGGCTTGTTTTGTCTGCTGGAGCACGTGCTTAGTGCTAAGTGTGTGTGACTGTGTGTGACTGTGTGTGACTGCGTGCGTGTGTGTGTGTGTGTAAGTGTGTGTGTGTGCGTGTGTGCGTGTGCATGTGCATGCGTGCATGTGTGTGTTTATCAACATTATCAAAGTGAGCTGGGCATTGAAGGCAGAGGCTCTTGTTCACCACGGACATGAAAAAGGCAAAGCCATTTATGTTGTTTTTTTTGGTGTGAAACAGCAGTTCAATTTTGACCTGAGATCAGATAAAAAAAATGTCTTCTAAATCCTGACAGTTTTCTGAAAAAGCTATGTTTCTATGTCAGTCGCTCTTCGATTTTTCAAAAATAGCAGACGCGCTATGAGCTTGTAGATCTGCTATTTTTCAATAGCTAAAGCATAACATCTCAGTCTCGCACCTTCCTACCTACATGACTGCCTGCCTAAATATGTCCCAAACCGCCCCCTAAGGTCTTCCACTGCTGGCCTGCTCGCTTTGCCTAAAAAAATGGCAACTAAAAAATACGGGGAAGCAGCTTTTTGCTTCTACGGGCCGTCGGCATGGAACAAGCTCCCACTGTACCTTCGTCAGGCAGCCTCTGTGGACATTTTTAAAGCACAGCTCAAGACCCACTTCTACAACATTGCTTTTAATTGATCTTTTATTTTTTTGTTATTCATGTCCTCACTGTATTGCATTACTGCTTGTTTTTTAATGTCGTTGCCTTGCTTTTCTTTTATTCTCCATTGCTCTGTAAAGCACTTTGAGCTGCATTTCATGTCATGAAAGGTGCTATACAAATAAAGTTTTATTATTATTATTAACATAGTGCCAACACCAAAAGGGGTTCCCGCCCAAAATGGGTTAGCTGGGCAGGATGCCCTTTCAATTTAATTCAATGTATTTCTTTTTTTATAATTCAAAATTTGTTTTCCAAAATTGTACACGATCTAGGTTACTATGCGACAGTCCCAAATCATATGCATATAATGTGCCAATTTCTTCTTTGCATTTCCAACATGAATTATTATGCGCTATTCCCATTTTAAGTAATCTAGTCGTGTCAAATAATATCTTAATATATTATACTGAATAAATGTCCCTCTTGCTTCTCTAATTCCACTTCCTACATTTGCTATAATTCTCCTACAATGCTCATTTTCAATAATATCAACCCCCAAATCTTCTGCCAATTCAATTACTTAGCATTTTATTTTAAATAATAATGAATGTGGCTCTGAAGGTTACAGGTTCCAATCTCCACGGGGACAGCTGGGAGAATCTTTGCCAGGATAAAGTGACCACCTGCAATGGAGATGCCCTTGAGCAATCCCTCAACCAGCCAGTCACTGCTCTGCTCGCTGCCAGAGGGTAGCTGTGTGAATGTTAAGCAGTGCTTTGAACGCAGTGGTGGAAAGAAATACTCAGATGTTTTACTTAATCCATTCTGACCTGAGATCAGATTCTATAAATGTCTTCTACATCCTGACAGTTTTCTGAAAAAGCTATGTTTCTATGTCAGTCGTTCTTCGATTAAAAAAAAATAGCAGACCTACAAGCTCGTAGCGCGCCACCGAGTGGGTTACGCGCGCTACGAGCTTGTAGATCTGCTATTTTTCAATAGCTAAAGCATAACATAATGCTAACACCAAAAGAGCTAAAAGTATCAATACTGCAATGTAGAAATACTCCGCTACAGGTAAAAGTCTGGAAGACAAAATGTACTTGAGTGAAAGTACAAAAAGTATTGACATCAAAATGTACTTAAAGTACCAAAAGTAGAAAGTACTCATTGTGCAGAATAGGCTATACAAAGCTTTTGAAAATAGCTGACCGGCTATTTTCAAATGGTCGAAAAGTATATAGTGGTTAACGTATGTTTTGTAATAATATTAAATCAAAATCTACAATGTAACTATAGTAACTATTGTGTAAGTGTTGAAATAATTGTAGCGGAGTAAAAGTATGATATTTGCTTCTAAAATGTTATGGAGTAGAAGTAAAAGTATTGACATTTTTACATTACTCAAGTAATTACTCGAAATACCTCAAAATTGTACTTAAGTTGCAGCACTTTAGTAAACGTTTAAACTTTCCACCACTGCATAGATGAAACTAAACGAAACAAACTAGTTAGTTAATTGATTTAGAATGCTGTTGAAATGTGAAAACATCACACCTGTATGAACTGAGTGGTGCAACTCCCCTCCCCCCACCCCCTCTCTCTCTCTCATTAGCAGGCAACAATGCAGCACTATCTCTCTCTTTTTCTGGCACAACAGCGCCACTTTTGCCCCTACTGGTACTCGGGCATTGCTGTTCCTTGGAGTGGTTGCACCACTCAAAAACCATAGAAATTCTAACTAAAGGAAAGGAAAGGTAATATGTTTACCCAGGGTAACTGGACTAAGGAAAGGAAAGGTTCTATGTTTACCCAGGGAAACTGGACTAAGGAAAGGAAAGGTACTATGTTTACCCAGGGTAACTGGACTAAGCTCAATAACTTGTTTACAGCCAGGCCCTGCTCATAGAACATTTCATGGTAGGGGTTCAATGCCTTGCCCAAGGGCACTTCAGCCGTGGTCATTTTAACCTGCCGGTCCGGGGATACGAACTAGCGACCTTCCGATATCAAGACCGCTCCGCAAACCGTTCGGCCAACGCTCCAAAGTAACTTAAGTTAGTTATTAACTGTCTCTGTTTTTGCACTTTCCAATAGACGGTATGCACATGCATACAATTTAATGGAGAATCTGAGTGGCAAAGTGAACTTAACCCATTCTGACCGGGCACCCATTTTGGTGTCAGCATCATGTTATGCTTTACCTATTTAAAAATAGCAGATCTACAAGCTCATATCGCGCCACCGAGTGGCGCGATACGAGCTTGTAGGTCTGCTATTTTTGAAAAATCGAAGAGCGACTGACATTTTTTTGAATCTGATCTCAGGTCAGAATGGGTTTAATCAGACCAGTGTGTGTCCGGCGGAAACATCTTATGAATCTGATCTCAGGTCAGAATGGGTTAACATCTACGTTGTTTGATCAGTCAGATAGGACTTTTTTTCTGTTTGGATGTATGGGCTGTCAAGGCCACGTAGTACAGTAGGCGTTCCCACATATAACTTCCTATGAAAATAATTTGAACAAAAACATCCCTGGAGACATTTTGATAACAAATGCAGGATAGCTCTGGTATAGCTTCATCTTCTCACATACTGTATAGGCTGCTGCAACACACACACACACACACACACACACACACACACACACACACACACACACAAGGGCAGTCCATACTGTCTCCGACCATCGCACTTTTCGTCGGAAAGCTCCGGTATACAACTACAACATGACGTCACTCGCAACTTCTGAAACGCATTCCTCCGAACTCCTCCTCGGAGAGAGTATGGACTGCCCTACAGTCTCCCGGGTGAACAGCGTTAGCCTGGTTAATAAACCAGACTAATATCGCACGGATCCACGGGATATTAGTCTGGGGAGGCTCAGCTTGGATTTCATTTCCAGGGAAACATTTTCTCTTTGACGCAATTGGTCAGAGCTACCGTCAGTCAAAGGTCTCAAGCATTGAAAGTCACTGTACCAAAGCCCGCCCATATTGCATACCGTGTCCCGATTGGCCGCCCACATTCTCTGGTGTAGGAAATGGGCGTACAATTGAGCCTCACCAGACTTATTTATTTTTGCCAACGGCTGATTCGGTCTGGTTTATTAACCAGGCTAGAACAGCGTTGCAGTTGGTAATTGATTCAGCCTTTACTGTCACAGCAGGTTAGTTTGTCATTAAACCCCCCATACAGTAGAGGTCAATCCTATGGAACTGTGTGTGTAAATACACACCACCCACTGCTATTACCCCATTTAGTCCCCAGGCTTCTAAATTCTGAACGTTTTCGGAAAAAATGTTTCTACAGTCCACTTTTCAGTGGTTTTCAAACTATTTCATGTCAAGAAAACCCCAAAAATTAGATGTAATTGACCCTCATCTGAAAATATGTTGTTCCACGGACTGACCCCCTCAGAAGCAAAGATTTTAGTTAAAATAAACTTATATATATATATATATATATAATATATGTTCAAAGATTTGCACCACATTTTGCAATTCATTTACACACACACACACACACACACACACACACGGTGCAAAAGCTGCCTGAAAGCGCTTTCAATTACAGTTTAGGGATTCTAATGGGGAGTTAGTCATCCCATGGTTCTCATTGGTGGTAATTTAATTCAGGAGGTTACGCAGAGTGGGACGAGTGTGGAGGACGGAGGAGCTATAGTTAACAATTTAAACCTGCAGAACTTTGGGCAACAACAAAAACAACAAAATAAAATGAGCCTTCAGGGCATGCACGGAAAATATAATAATACGCTGTGATGAGTAAGGATGCAGCCACACCAAAAATAACTCGTGTACACGTGAATTGATTTTTGTGTGGGCCTAGGTTACATTATATTGAGCCTCAGTGCTTGTGGAATTTACATGTATTTGTTCCTCATTCTGAGCACAATACATTTACATTGGAAAACACTTCCTGTTCGACACCAAGATAACGCATAATATAACGCATAATATCCAAATATACACCTGAACCAGTGGGGCAACCAGAATCTTATTTTTTTTCCTCCCATGTCTGTATATACTGTATCTTATCCACTAGCTTAAAAGGGGTGCGTACGCTTTTCCGACATGTCAATAGTCCGACATGCGGAAAACGACCGGATTAAGGTTGGTGAACATGAGGTTGGAGACCAGATTAAGGTTGGCGAACATGCGTTAAGGTTGGCGAACATGCGTTAAGGTTGGCGAACATGCGTTAAGGTTGGTGAACATGCGTCAAGGTTGGCGAACATGCGTTAAGGTTGGTGAACATGCGTTAAGGTTGGCGAACATGCGTTAAGGTTGGCGAACATGCGTTAAGGTTGGCGAACATGCGTTAAGGTTGGTGAACATGCGTTAAGGTTGGCGAACATGCGTTAAGGTTGGCGAACATGCGTTAAGGTTGGCGAACATGCGTTAAGGTTGGCGAACATGCGTTAAGGTTGGCGAACATGCGTTAAGGTTGGCGAACATGCGTTAAGGTTGGCGAACATGCGTTAAGGTTGCCGAACATGCGTTAAGGTTGGCGAACATGCGTTAAGGTTGGTGAACATGCGTCAAGGTTGGCGAACATGCGTTAAGGTTGGCGAACATGCGTTAAGGTTGGCGAACATGCGTTAAGGTTGGCGAACATGCGTTAAGGTTGGCGAACATGCGTTAAGGTTGGCGAACATGCGTTAAGGTTGGCGAACATGCGTTAAGGTTGGCGAGCATGCGTTAAGGTTGGCGAGCATGCGTTAAGGTTGGCGAGCATGCGTTAAGGTTGGCGAGCATGCGTTAAGGTTGGCGAACATGCGTTAAGGTTGGCGAACATGCGTTAAGGTTGGCGAACATGCGTTAAGGTTGGCGAACATGCGTTAAGGTTGGTGAACATGCGTTAAGGTTGGCAAACATGCGTTAAGGTTGGTGAACATGCACTGCTAGGTTAGGGTTTGAGGTAGGTTGCCGTTGTCGGACCAATGACTAGTCTGAACTACTGGCGTAAAGGATATCCCCCTTGTATTGGCTGGGGGTTGATATATATACAATTTAGACTCTCTGTGCCTGATTAAGTGTCAAATTGAGCCGAATTGAAACCATCTGTCATTTATACAGTTGATTAAGTCACACATTAGTGGCATGCAGCAGTTTTTAGCCCGTTTGGAGGAGAGCCTGGTGGTTTGTTTGTTATGCCAATTCTACTGAATGTTTGAAACAAGTGCAGGACGGCTGTTCCACAACCACAGCTTCTGGGACTGGTTATGTTGAGCTGAAGGAATATAAGGCTGTGTGACGACATGAAGGAATATAAGGCTGTGTGACTACATGAAGGAATATAAGGCTGTGTGACTACATGAAGGAATATAAGGCTGTGTGACGACATGAAGGAATATATGGCTGTGGGACTACATGAAGGGATATAAGGCTGTGTGACTACATGAAGGAATAATAAGGCTGTGTGACTACATGAAGGAATATAAGGCTGTGTGACGACATGAAGGGATATAAGGCTGTGTGACTACATGAAGGGATATAAGGCTGTGTGACTACATGAAGGAATAATAAGGCTGTGTGACTACATGAAGGAATATAAGGCTGTGTGACTACATGAAGGAATATAAGGCTGTGTGACTACATGAAGGAATAATAAGGCTGTGTGACGACATGAAGGAATATAAGGCTGTGTGACTACATGAAGGAATATAAGGCTGTGTGACTACATGAAGGAATATAAGGCTGTGTGACTACATGAAGGAATATAAGGCTGTGTGACTACATGAAGGAATATAAGGCTGTGTGACTACATGAAGGAATAATAAGGCTGTGTGACTACATGAAGGAATAATAAGGCTGTGTGACTACATGAAGGAATATAAGGCTGTGTGACTACATGAAGGAATATAAGGCTGTGTGACTACATGAAGGAATATAAGGCTGTGTGACTACATGAAGGAATATAAGGCTGTGTGACGACATGAAGGAATAATAAGGCTGTGTGACTACATGAAGGAATAATAAGGCTGTGTGACTACATGAAGGAATATAAGGCTGTGTGACTACATGAAGGAATAATAAGGCTGTGTGACTACATGAAGGAATATAAGGCTGTGTGACGACATGAAGGAATATAAGGCTGTGTGACGACATGAAGGAATATAAGGCTGTGTGACTACATGAAGGAATATAAGGCTGTGTGACGACATGAAGGAATATAAGGCTGTGTGACTACATGACGGAATATAAGGCTGTGTGACTACATGACGGAATATAAGGCTGTGTGACTACATGAAGGAATATAAGGCTGTGTGACGACATGAAGGAACATAAGGCTGTGTGACGACATGAAGGAATATAAGGCTGTGTGACGACATGAAGGAATATAAGGCTGTGTGACGACATGAAGGAATATAAGGCTGTGTGACGACATGAAGGAATATGAGGCTGTGTGACTACATGAAGGAATATGAGGCTGTGTGACGACATGAAGGAATATGAGGCTGTGTGACTACATGAAGGAATATAAGGCTGTGTGACGACATGAGGGAATATAAGGCTGTGTGACTACATGAAAATGTACTCAAAATGTACTTAACCCATTCTAACCTGAGATCAGATTATAAAAATGTCTTCTACACCCTGACAGTTTTCTGAAAAAACTATGTTTCTATGTCAGTCGTTCTTCGATTTTTCAAAAAATAGCAGACCTACAAGCTCGTATCGCGCCACTCGGTGGCGCGTTACGAGCTTGTAGATCTGCTATTTTTCAATAGCTAAAGCATAACATGATGCTGACACCAAAATGGGTGCCCGGTCAGAATGGGTTAAATAGCAACGTTACATAATAATAATATAATAATAACAACATCAACAATGCATCAGCATGCAGAATTGGGCTCATCTGCCATTTGATTTTGAGAAACCTGTATATTGTGTGCAAAGTTAAAGGACCACTTCACCACTTTTCAACCTATCTTCATATTATTGGTCCTCACTAACGGTCATGGTAAAATAGCATTTGTTTCCCCTCCTACTCGATGATGTCACTGGTGGACGGGTTTCTGAACCGCCCCACAGCCAGACAGAGTAGAAAACATTGTAGGTAATTTGATCTATTGATTATTATTGATTATTATTGATTCATGAACATCAGTGAGGACCGATTATATGAAGATATAGTGTAGATCAAAGCCGTTTTCTGAAAAACCTATGTTTCTATGTCAGTGGTGCTCAACCTTTTCCCTGTCATGTATTTGGCCGCGGACCCCCCCATCTGAAAATGTGTTCCCCCAGAAGAGTTGAAAACGTTCGCTCTGAAAGAACATATATGTCCAAAGATTGTCGCTATACATTTTCACGATAAAAAAAACAAATGCGGAAACAACACGGTCAGAAAAACTTTTCAACATCACAGCGGATGCCAAACTGTGCAACACAGTCAGATGTCTCCTGAGCAACCGGATGTTCTATGTCATGCTCAACAATAAAGAAAGCAGATGGTTCCACCAGAACAACGGGCTGCCGCAGGGCAGTGTCCTGGCACCTCTCCTCTTCAATGTCTACACCAACGACCAGCCCCTATACCAGAAGGATGCAGCAGGTTCATCTACGCAGATGAAGTAGCCATGACAACGCAGCAGCATACCTTCCCAGAAGTGGAGTCAACCCTGGAACAAGGACTGACAGATATGTCCACGTACTATCTGGAAAACCACCTGCGTCCAAACCCCGGGAAGACACAAATCTGCAGCTTCCACCTTAAAAACAAGGAGGCCAAACGGGAGCTCAACGTCACCTGGGACGGAATAAGGCTTGAGAACCACCAGCACCCAGTCTACCTGGGAGTGACTTTAGACCGTACCCTCAGCTACAAAGAGCACATCCAGAAGACGAGAGCCAAAGTGTCCACCAGGAACAACCTCCTGCGCCAACTAACCAACTCAAAGTGGGGAGCTCACCCAAGCACGCTGCGCACAACGGCACTAGCCCTGTGCTTTTCCACCGCTGAATATGCCTGCCCTGCATGGTATAAAGTCACGTACACAAACTAGACCCCATCCTCAACGAGACCTGCAGGATAATGACTGGGTGCATCAAAACAACCCCCATACCCTGCCTCTACGCCCTCTCTGGAATTGCCCCCCCTGACATCCGCAGAGCAGTCACCGCCAAAGCCGAGCGCACAAAGCAGGCCCATGACAACCGGCACTCACTGCACGAACACTCTGCCCCCCCAAAAACGGCTCAGGTCCAGAAGCAGCTTCCTGGATACCACTGCAGAACTGGAGACCACACCATCTGTCGCCAGGACCACGGAGTGGCACAACCAGTGGAACGGCATGGGTAGCCGGACAGCCCAGTGGACAGAGAGAGGCATCACCCCAGAGGAATGTCTCGCGACTGGCCATGACCAACCTTGGGCCGTCTGGAAGGCCCTGAACCGTCTGCGGGTCGGCGAAGGACGCTTCGGCAAGGCATCCATGAAAAAATGGAATATAACTTTTTCTGATGCATGCGTGTGTGTGGCGAACCACAAACAATGGACCACATCATGATGTGTATCTCTGCTCCACAATGTACTGGAGATGACCTGGCCGGGCCAAATGCCGCTGCACTCGCCTGCGCCAACCACTGGAAAGACGTGATATAGAAGATGGCCAGACACCAAGAAGAAGTACAGTGGTCAGAGACACATCGCTGTCTGCTCTACTTCACCTCTCTCTCTCTCTCTCTCTCTCTCTCTAAGTACCACTCTAGGGCAGTGGTTTCTTAAACCTTTTCATGTCTAGGACCCCCAAATTGACTGCACCAATTAGCCCACGGAGACATTCCAGGGACCCCTTAACAAGACAAGTTTTTTTTAACGAATTCTGCAGGGTTCATTCTCCGATGGATGGATGGATGGCCGAGGGGCATGAAAAAGGGCTGAGCTAATTAAGTTATCCAGCCAGTATATATATGTTTTTCCGAGATCTGTTTCTGTTTCTGAGATCAAAGTGATGGACAGACCTGCAGCGTCCTTAGCAGCGCTGCCACCAGCAGCTGCAGATTATTGCTTCTCGTTAGAGAGGAGACGCAACGCAACAAACACTCCCCCCCCCCCCCCCCCCCCGCCTGAAGTTATTGGCAACGGATGGATGTGGACATAAATAACCAGCAGGCACAATACGTAGTGTTGAACTCCTCTCTACCTCTGGAGAGAGGGAGGGGAGGGGGGAGAGAGAGAGGGAGGGAGAGAGAGAGAGGGAGGAGAGAGAGAGAGAGGGAGAGGGAGAGAGAGAGGGAGGAGAGAGAGAGAGGGAGAGGGAGAGGGAGAGGGAGAGGGAGAGGGAGAGGGAGAGGGGGAGGGGGAGGGGGAGGGGGAGGGGGAGGGGGAGGGGGAGAGGGAGAGGGAGGAGAGAGAGAGAGAGAGAGAGAGAGAGGGAGAGAGAGAGAGAGAGATATTTGACTCTTTCCTTCACTTTGTCCGATAATGTTGTGATTTGACCGAGCCTCTCCTAATCAATAATTCACTACACTATCAGAGGGGCACGCAGACAGTACAGTGCACACACACACACACACACACACACACACACACACACACACACACACACACACACACACAGTCTCCGTCTTACAATGCTGTACAGCAATTACAGATGACGGTGGGTGTTTGTTTGTGGTGGATTGAATTGCATAGATACTCTCTCACCTCCAGCCACGTACGTGTGCGTATGTGTGTGTGTGTGTGTGTGTGTGTGTGTGTGTGTGTGTGTGTGTGTGTGTGTGTGTGTGTGTGTGTGTGTGTGTGTGTGTGTGTGTGCGTGCGTACATGCGTGCATGGTATTTAGGAGTGGAGTGAATCATGTTCGTCCCTCCGGGTCCGATTAGAATAATTCATTGACGACTGAAATGACACCGTTTGTCTCTTTATTTGGGCTTTAATGCTCATGTTTCCGTGCAGCGCCAACATTCCCTTAAGCCTCCAGGATTCATCAGGCTTCTTGCTCGTCAAAACGGAAAGAAATTATGTCCGTTTTGTCAAAATGAAGTAATGCTTCTGGACCGCGTGTGAAACAAACCCCAGTGTTGTCTGAAGGCAAGGCTGTGTGTGTGTGTGTGTGTGTGTGTGTGTGTGCGTGCGCACGTGCTTGTGTGCGTGTGTGCGTGCGCACATGCATGATGACGAGGTTAGAGGAGCTAACGTTATGTCGATCTGTGACTCACCAGCTCTTTCCGTTATTTTTGGGCCTTTATTTTGGAACGCACCCACGGATTCATTCTCCTCAGGGGATATGTTCTCTCAGCACATGCAGCGATGTGACGCAGAGACACACATGCACGCACGCACGCACGCACGCACGCACGATTAACTGAGAGAAATGGGGGGGATAAATCTATGTCTCTGCTTTTGATCTCCCCCCGTTGTCATTGGTTTATATTGGAGGGCTGTTTTATACCATGCTTCTGGAACACTAAAATACATTCCTTTTGGGGAAATGTAGACCGCGTGATACGTTTAGCAGTTTGATAATATCACAATTTGAAATGTGTAATTAAAAAAAATCTACGTTAGCCACTGATTTGTATAGCCTACAAAATAAAATAACAGTTGAAATAGTAGATCTATATACACACTCCCAACAACTGCTTGACTATTGTTGCTAATTATTGTTAATGTATGACAAATTATACATGAAAAAAAATGTGTCAGCCCCCTTTCTTAGTTTTTTTTTTTTAATAATCAAACCGTGCATCCTTTGAAGTGGTATACATCAAAGGACCCCCGCAGACACATAATTACACACATTTGGACATATGGCATCTCTCTCTCTCTCTCTCTCTCTCTACATGCAAACACATGCAGTATAGATACTGTAGCATTTGATACAGACTTATAGCATGTTATGTAGACAGCACTATAATTGCATTGTATGTAGTCATAGCACGTCATAGTACATGTATAGCATAGTAGTATATATGTATAGTTTCATTATATAGATATCCCACTGTTACGTTCTTAGCTTACGCATGTTTCATGATGAATGCTTTCTATGTGATGTATTCCCATGCTTTTTTGTTCTTGCTTAATGTAAATCGCTCTGGATTAAGAGCGCCTGATAAATGCCTAAATTGTAGTATGCGCCCGTAAACACAAACACAAACACACACACACACACACACACACACACACGCCCCCCGTCAATGGTATACACACTACACACATGCACGTAATGTGTGTGTACGTGTACTGTACATGCTATACAGTAGAATATCAATCACTCTTTGACTATTATCGACAGTATTTAGCCGATCAATGTACTATGGCCTCGGCACCATCCATCAATACAACCGGGTCAGACACAATACCATTGATCTCCTTCATCAGCTAATACATCAGCGTCCGTACCGCTTAGCCCACTTACTGTATAATGAGGATTACGTAGAACATGATAGTACAGCATGGAGTAGTGGTTCCCAACCTCATTGACACTAATAAGACCCCCATTTGAGAAGATATGCCAGGGACCCCCATGAGAGGAGATTTGTATACGGCTCTAGCTCACATGACATGCCCCTAAAGAATATTTAATTTTTATTTTATTTTTGAAACTTGAATTAAGTTGACTTGATTGATTGACTGACATACAAAAGGGCATGTCAGCTCAAACCCATAATGCAATACTTTGTTTTCAAGAGTGTTGCTGCGCACAAATGTCGGTAGATTACAAATGAAATACAAAAAAAACTCTAGGCCTACCTATTCCATTTATCCCCCTTTCCCATTCCAAGTGCATTTGTCTTAAATGTAATGCCAGCGCTGCGCTATTCCAAAGCCATTGTCAGCAATGGTATTATAATGTTTTCATTGGCTATATATCTGGTTGAGCTGGTCATTTTGAAAGTAGCTCTCAAGTCAAAAAGTGTGGGCAACCCCTGGTCTACGGAGTCTGGACAGGGCTGAGGATTTATTTAGCCAACAATGATAACCCCCCTAAACAAACAAAGTGTGACTGGGGCTGGGGAAAATAGGACTCATGTCAGCCAAGGCAGAAAATGGGGAAATAAATTTGATTTTGCGTTTGTGCGTTTTTCCGTTTTATTTATTTTTTCATATTAACACGGTTCGAATGTTGAAGGAGGTTTTCATTCCAACAGATAGTTGATTTCAAATCATTAAATGATTACATTTATATGTGGCATTGTATGCTTGTTTTCTTTTTTCACCTTTACCCGTGTTTTGGGGGTGGAGAGGTGCAGGTTGTGAGATGTGCATATTTCAGGCCTTTCTGTGGACACTTTGTGCTAACGATTTACAATTTGACTAATTAAAACCGCCAACAATACTTTCAACAAATGCCTAAATGTATAGTTCGAAACATACATTCGGAAAATAGTGAACTTGATGTTGTTCGTAAAATCGCTGCGACTCTACAGCATGTCTCCATTATAGCCTAACATATTCTCCATTCTAATGCTGCTCTTGTCTGTGTCAATAATAACAATGTTATTGTCAAGCACTTTTCATTGCGAATGAAGGTCACATTTACTATGAAAACGTGCAATTCCCGCCAGTGTATCACTCAAAACCCCCAAACATGGGAAAGCCCCCATATATGGTGCCCAGGTCTTGTGACATCACTATGACATCTGCTGTTGCAATTAAGCCCATTATGGAAGCTCATATGTCAGAACAGGTTCTGACATTCCATGTTGATCCTTCCTCTTCGATGTCTCCCTGTCCACTCGATTCATTCTGGCCTGTGTAAGAAGGCTATGTAGTATGTCCCGTCTCCAACTCGTTCAGAATTCTGCCGCCAGACTGCTAACTAATTAAAAAAGACGGGACCACATCACCCCCATTTTAGCCCATACCCTGTCGGTTATAGAATTCACTCAGGTCCTCAGACAAAGCCCTCCTCGAGACCCCCACAGCCCATCTGATCACAAAAGGGTGGCAGGGCATTTGCAATTCGGGCTGCCAAATTATGGAACGCCTTACATATTAATTTAAGACTTGCAAAATCTGTGTCATGTTTTAAATCCCTTCTTAAAAACCCCACCTTTACGTTAAGGCTTTCTCTTAATTACCTTTTGCATACCTTTTTTTCTATTTTATGTGTATGCTTTCATGTTGTCCTTGCTGTCATTCAATATCTTGTTGTATAGCTATGTGACTACGTTGTTATTGTTTTTTACCCCGTTATGTAAAGCACTTTGTGACTATGTCTTGAAATGCGCTATATAAATAAATTCATTATCATTATCATTTAAACTCTAGACGGGCCTGCCCCAAAGTTATTAGTGCAGCCGCGCCCCGGCAGCCGGCGAAAACTAGAGGTCTCAACAGGCCCGGAAATTAAGGCCCGTCCCTCCCTCATTAAACCCTGTACACGCAAGACACTGTCCCCGCTACCACCCTTAGATATCCATATATGGAGCTGACCTGTTCTGACATTCCATATGATGTTGATCTGACCTCATCTATAACAAAATACACACATAAATGGATGCACCAGACTCATCAATCCCTGTACACTCAAGACATGCTCCTTATTGCGGTCAACAAGGCAGAGGCGGATGCTTCTCGCATCTTACCGGTAAAGTTATGCACAGAGCGCCATACAGAGTGTCTATTAACAGTTTGTTTCAGCCACATCAATCTCCTCAACAAGCCTCCTTAAGTTATTCCATCGTAGAACTATAGCCTCTATACATCTAGATATATTTCCAGGATGTTTTGCCGCTGATCAGTCCGGTGGCATTATTCCAATAGTTCCGTCATTCCATCCATACTGCAGGCTAATATGATTCTATATATGAAGTCATCATTTAACCCATTCTGAACGGGCGCCCATTTTGGTGTCGGCATCATGTTATGCTTTAGCTATTGAAAAATAGCAGATCTACAAGCTCATATCGCGCCACCGAGTGGCGCGATACGAGCTTGTAGGTCTGCTATTTTTTTTTAATCGAAGAACGACTGACATAGAAACATAGCTTCATCAGAAAACTGTCAGGATGTAGAAGACGTTTATAGAATCTGATCTCAGGTCAGAATGGGTTAAACCCATCCATCTCAGCATGGAGACATGCAGGAATCGATCCACTCCCGGCACACTTTCCCTTGTATGGATTACGCCAGCGTGTATGCACTCCCCCCCCATCCAGCACTTACCCTGTCATGTTAATATGTCACATTATTGCCAGTCCTGTCTCTATGTGGGTCAGAGTAATGTTCATATATTACCAATAGCCCAGAGCTCCATCACCATTGCATTATTATAATGTGGCCGCTAAATGCTGGTATGCACTGAAGGTGGATAGGTCGGAGACCTTATTAGCACATTGTGCTATACAGTTAGCATGGCTGCTATAATGGCCCTTTGCCTAGGGCACAGTTCACTGTGTTGAGACAGAGACGCTACACACACACAGTCACAAACAAAGGGATGCGTTCGGAAAAGGCACACTGGGAATGTAGTTGTACTCGGAGCGCCCCAAGGAGTGTGGCTTTTTACGAATGGCCAGTTAAAAACAAACACACCTTCCTGTAACATTGAAAGGTAATTCATAACTGTGGTAAGGAGGACGACTGAGTTAAGCAGTCACACCTGGCCTGAGTCAAACTAGAAGTGGACTCAGAGCTGGGTGTGGCTGCGCACCTGTTGTGCATCATGGACTTGATTAAAGCACAACAGGTTAAATCAGTCACCTCCACAAACAGTCAGAAGACAGTCCGGACAGTGGAGAGATCGCCTCTCCTGTGTATAATTGTGTATACTTGTGTATATATTGTGTATAATTCCCTGCACATGAAGGAATAAAAAGACAGATTCAAGGACGCTGCCCTGTGTTGTGTCCTTCCTTGCCCTGGGTAGTGACTACTCTGTCACAATAACATTAGCCTAATATAACTGCTGTTGGGTCTCTATACTCTCACTCTGGGTCTCTAACCAATTTTGACGGCGGAGAGCGATCGAGACGCACGCACACTGACTGGACAACCCGACTCCTGAGTAGGGTCGGACACTGGTCCGTGCGGGCGCTTGGCACGCCCGGACGGGTCACAGCGCACTTGGTTGTCGAAAGACAACCAATTCAGTGCACTGAATAAACAAAGACAACGCACCGCCACCCAGTGCACTGAATAAACAAACGACAAGAGGGCACAGCAGTGCGCTCAAAGCCAATTTCCGATCGCACACAGACATGAATGAGTAATATTCCTGCAAAAATGGAGTCCCTGCGACATACTAGCGTGATGTCCAGGGGGTGTACTTGTACATCAAGCTGCCTCACGCTACAGAAACAGCAGATAGGCTCCTGCCCCTATGGGCCTCATGGCTCGGCAAAGGCTACTTACTTGCTTAAAATGGAAATGTGTAATATTTTTTTTTATATCTCAATATATGAAATAAAACAGGAAAAAATGGTTAGCAGGGGCAGCCCTGTTTAACCGTGTAACCGAATATCCCTGCACACCGCTACTGTGACACATTATATCCTTTTAATTGGATCTGCACAAGAGGCGTAATACAATAGACCCAAACACTGATCAGAATTAGGTTACATTATATGGTCCAACCAGATATAACTGCTGCACATGAGCCACACACAGAGGGAAAAGGAAAAAAAAATATATAGCACATTGATGACATACTATTACTTGACACTACTAGACAGGATGTGTCACACACACACACACACACACACACACCTATGCATACGGTCTTATGCATACGGTACGCACACAAATGCACGTGCCAAAATGTACATGTGAATACATGACGGCATGTATGTGTGATGTATGCTTACACTCACACACACACACACACACACTCACACTCACACAGACACATTTTGTATGTGTTTGCGTTAAGAGCCAGTGTATGGGAGCTATTTCTGGGGCAAGAATTAAGATGCTGTGTTGCACATGCTGCTAATGAACCATGTCTGCAGGAAGCTTGGTGAGACAATTCATGGGGAGGCCTTCATTTGGAGGCCTCGGGCTCAGTTTCATGAGACACTTCATGGGGAGACACTTCATTGGGAGGCCTCGGGGCCCAGTTTCATGAGACACTTCATGGGGAGACACTTCATTGGGAGGCCTCGGGGCCCAGTTTCATGAGACAATTCATGGGGAGACACTTTGTGGGGAGGCCTTCATTTGGAGGCCTCAGATCAGCTTCATGAGACACTTCATGGGGAGGCCTTCATTTGGAGGCCTCCGATCAGCTTCATGAGACACTTCATGGGGAGGCCTCATATCAGCTTCATGAGACAATTCATGGGGAGACACTTCATGGGGAGGCCTTCATCTGGAGGCTTCAGATCAGCTTCATGAGACACTTCATGGGGAGACACTTCATGGGGAGGCCTTCATTTGGAGGCCTCATATCAGCTTCATGAGACAATTCATGGGGAGGCCTCGGCTCAGTTTCATGAGACACTTCATGGGGAGGACTTAATTTGGAGGCCTCAGCTCAGCTTTATGAGATACTTCATGGGGAGGCCTCTGGCTCAGTTTCATGATACACTTCATGGGTAGATACTTCATGGGGAGACACTTCGTGGGTAGACACTTCATGGGGAGACACTTCGTGGGTAGACACTTCATGGGGAGACACTTCGTGGGGAGACACTTCATGGGGAGACACTTCATGGGGAGACACTTCATGGGGAGACACTTCATGGGGAGACACTTCATGGGGAGACACTTCGTGGGTAGACACTTCATGGGGAGACACTTCATGGGGAGACACTTCATGGGGAGACACTTCGTGGGTAGACACTTCATGGGGAGACACTTCATGGGGAGACACTTCATGGGGAGACACTTCGTGGGTAGACACTTCATGGGGAGACACTTTGTGGGTAGACACTTCATGGGGAGACACTTCGTGGGTAGACACTTCATGGGGAGACACTTCATGGGGAGACACTTCATGGGGAGACACTTCATGGGGAGACACTTCGTGGGTAGACACTTCATGGGGAGACACTTCATGGGGAGGTCTCAGGCTCAGTTTCATGATTCGTGGGGAGGCCTTGGGCTCAGTTTCATGATTCGTGGGGAGGCCTTGGGCTCCGTTTCATGATTCGTGGGGAGGCCTTGGGCTCCGTTTCATGATTCGTGGGGAGGCCTTGGGCTCAGTTTCATGATTCGTGGGGAGGCCTTGGGCTCAGTTTCATGATTCGTGGGGAGGCCTTGGGCTCAGTTTCATGATTCGTGGGGAGGCCTTGGGCTCAGTTTCATGATTCGTGGGGAGGCCTTGGGCTCAGTTTCAAGTACCAAAAGTAAAAGTATACTCATTATGCAGAATGTTATCAAATTGTCTTTTGAAAATAGCCGATCCAATGTGTCGCATTGTGAGCTTACAAATAAACTACTAAGGAGTAACTCAGTACTAGAGTAAATGCACTTAGTTACTTCCAACCATGCACTGCAGCCATCCTGTCTGTTTAATTCTCGCGTTATGGAAGAGTGCGTTGGACAATATTCCTTCCTGATGCACTAAAACATATGACTGCCTTGCCCTCTGGGTCCAGAAGTGACATTCTAGAGACTCATGTCCAATGTTCTTCTTGTTCAGTACCATGTACAGAACCGTACGTCATGTGCACTGAACCGTACAGTATTCTACATCACTGTCACCAACTCTCTCTCTATATATACAGCATGCGTGTGTTGTACGAGAGGCAAGTGCCTCTCGCTGAGAGCGACAGGACAAGGAGGAAGAGGTAGAGGAAGGGCGAGGGTGGTGTGTGACGCGATGTGACACAGGCAATTATAGCTGCTCAAACCCATGTATGATGATGGGATGTGGCTCTACCTGGGCTGGTATATAGCCTATAGCGTGGCTATAATCATTGTACACTCTCAAGAGTTAAAGATAATGGTCCATTGGTTACCAACGCTCCATCAATTAGCTGGGGACCACATGGATCCCCCTCAAAGACCACTGGTGGTCTGGGGACCACCTGGAACCCCCTCAAGGACCACCTGGAACCCCCTCAAGGACCACCTGGAACCCCCTCAAGGACCACTGGCTGAAAACCACTGTTTTAGAGCAACAATGGCAGTGCTGGTATAGAATTAGCGGATAGAATTAATATTGCTATTGAAAGTGTTTTTGAAGAGTCTCCCTGGAATAATGAAGCATAGTGTAATGGAAACCGCAGGCTTCAGTGTCAAGCAGGCTATTCAACAAGCCACCGCCTGATGAAATGTTAAATTATACAGAATGCAATATCAAATTGCATATCTCAGAGAGTCAGAGGGCAGTGTTAACATCAAATGTGGTGGCATACAGTATCAAATCAAGGACTCCTTCTTCGACATATGCCTCTGATTAATGGAAATGAAGGGCTTCACTTCAATGGAGTGTCAGGCTATCCATGTATAGCCTTGTACAGGCAGCCCAGCTCCTTTAAGGACATGTATAGCCTTGTATAGTTAGCACAGCCCCTTATCCATGTATAGCCTTGTATAGGCAGCACAGCTCCTTATAAGGACATGTATAGCCTTGTATAGCCAGCTCAGCCCCTTATCCATGTATAGCCTTGTATAGGCAGCACAGCTCCTTAGCCAGACATCAGCCTTATAAAAACTACTCTCTCCTCACTGGCCTACCGGCATGCACACTTAAGCCTCTTCAATTGATCCAGAATGCCGCAGCTCGCTTGGTCTTCAACCAGCCAAAGTTCCTCCGATCCCTCCATTGGCTCCCGGTCGCTGCCCGCACAAAGAGTACAACACTCTGATGCTTGCCTTCAAAGCAACCTTCAAAGCATCCCCTCATCTTCAAAGTCTGATCGGACCCTATACAACCCGCCTCACGCACGCACCCGCGTCCCAGAATCTTCTCCCTTCTGGCTCCAAAACTATGGAATGCACTTCCCATTGCAGTCAGAACTGCAGACTCACTCCCAATCTTCCGCCGTATAGTCTAAAAACTCACCTCTTCGGACTCCATCTTGGGCCGTAGCACTCATACTATAGGCTTGACGACCTTACAGGCATTTCATTATACTTATAACAATTTAGCTTTAGTTTAGTTTTGTGTAGATGTATAGCACCTAGCACTCTATAACACATTCTGACCTGAGATCAGATTCATACGAGGTTTCCACTGGACACACACTGGTCTGATGAACCCATTCTGACCTGAGATCAGATTCTAAAAAATGTCAGTCGTTCTTCGATTTTTCAAAAATAGCAGACCTACAAGCTCGTAGCGCGCCACTCGGTGGCGTGCTATGAGCTTGTAGATCTGCTATTTTTCAATAGCTAAAGCATAACGTGATGCCAACACCAAAATGGGTGCCCGTTCAGAATGGGATAATGGATAGACCTACTCATAGCTTCACTGCACAGATAATCTGTTAGACATATATATGAGGTTCTTATCTTGCTTATATGATCCTTGATGACATTTTTTTTTAATGTAAACTATTTGTGTTCTGGCTTACTGTAAATCGCTCTGGATTAACCGTTTGGTCAACGGGATTAATTAAGGTATTCATCCTCGTATACTACCGGGATTTCAATGTCAGCAACACACGTGCTCATATGCACATACGCACACACACAGTAAAATGTGCTCATGTGCACACACACACACACACACACACACACACACACACACACACACAAGACACTCACACACACACACAGACACACTCAAATGTGCACGTGCGCACGTATACACAGTCTGATCCTGGCTAATTATCCACACATGAGTGAGTGTGTACCTAGTGGGAGGTCACATCAATGACTAATCTATCAAGCTGTCCAACTTCACTACTTGGAATTCCGTACATACAGTACAGTACCTCTCTCTCTCTCTCTCTCTCTCTCTCTCTCACTCTCTTTATGTTGCTCTATCATTCACTATAACTCAATCTCTCTCTTTTTATCACTCTCTTTATGTTGCTCTATCATTCTCTCTCTCTCTCTCTCTCTCTCTCTCTCTCTCTCTCTCTCTCTCTCTCTCTCCCTCTCTCTGATTGTAGGATCTCACGTGACTTATTTAGGTGTGTGTGTGTGTGTGTAATCCTTGTGTGTCTCTTATCTCTGGGGTGTATTAGGTGGTTTAGTGAGGAAGATGCAAGGTGGTGTTCCACACTCCATCTTTATCCCCTCTTCCCTTCATTGAATCCTCTGTTCTTGATCCCTTCAAGGTATATCCTTAACCTTTATTTTCTCTCTCTCATACAGGGATATGTTCTGCTGATGTCCGCACACTCTCTCTCTCTCTCTCTCTCTCTCTCTCTCTCTCAGGTGCACACAGAGACACACACACACACTTGGGGAGATGCTTTCCACCAACTAACTCACGTGTAACATAAATGTTAATTCAAGTGTATATACTGTAGGTTTCTACTTTGGCCAAAGGGTGATTCAAGTAGTTCCAAATCCGAATGGTCGCCCACACACGCTCGCACGGGCGCACACACACGCACGCGCACGGGCGCACACACACACACACACACGGACACACACACACACACACACACGGCCGTCTCTCGCTCGCCTTCCCAGTCCCACTCAGCCGCTCCTGTCACCTCCATTAATAATGTGTCCTCTGTGGCATGCTATACCTCTGTCCATTTTGTCCAGCACTCCTTTCTTCACTTCCATTTTCCTGCTCTCGTCTTCCTCTCTCCCTCCGTCTCATCTCGTCTAAAAACGGTGTAATTTATTTACGCCATCTCACCCCTCCCCCCACTCCCCCCCCCCCCCCCCAATGGTCTATCACAATCTCTCACCCTGCATTCCCTGCCTTTCTGAAGCCATTTCCTTTTTATTTTATCACATCAAAGTCTCCTTTCACTCCACCTCTCTCTCTCTCTCTGAAATATAACCTCTCTCTCTCTCTCTCTCTCTCTCTCTCTCTGTTTAGCTGCGCTTAGCTTCACCTGTCACCTCAGATCAGGGCTTTGAAGCAGCAACATAGCAAAATGACACACACACACACACACACACACACACACACACACACACACACACACACACACACACACACACACACACACACACACACACACACACACACACACACACACACACACACACACACACACACACACACACACACACACACACACACACACACACACACTTGTAGAATGTAGGTCTCCTTTAAATGCACGCAGAATGTCTCTCTCTCGTCTGAACTGTCCTGTTTGTGAGCGGCTCACAGAGAACACCTGACAGTTTGTATTGTATTATACCCGCCTAAGTTAAGGTTAAGGGTGTTGGTGTTTTAAGCATTATGTTATCATTTAGCTATTGAAAAATAGCAGATCTACAAGCTCATAGCGCGCCACCGAGTGGCGCGCTACGAGCTTGTAGGTCTGCTATTTTTTTTTAAACGTGAAAAAGTGCCTGAAATCTTTGAATATATATATATTTTTTTTTAATATTCTGTTTTTTATTTTCAATTTTTCTCAAAATACACAGAACACCCGTCCACAGCCCTCCCCCCTCCCCACATACAAACCCACATACATAGAATACAACACAGTTAAAGCATAATAACAATAATAATATTATACAAAAAACGTGAAAAACAAACAAAAAACTAAACTAAACAAAACAAGAGACAAATCCACTATACACTAGAAATGTGTTTCCGGTAGCAGTCGATCCAGACTGAGATAGCTATAACAATACTGATACAGGTAAGGACAAAGTCTCCATGTAATTCAAATAGGGCTGCCAAATCTTCAAAAAATTCTCAAAACCCCTTGAACTTCTGAAAGTATATGTAATCTTCTCAAGAGGGACACAACTGTTCAATTCTGATAACCATCTTGCGATAGGTGGGGGGGAGTCAGACTTCCACGTTATTGCAATACATTTTCTAGCAACCCCGAGTGCATCTTTGAATATATATTGTTACAGAGCGAATTTTTAACTCAAATCTTTGCTTCTGGGAGGTGGTCCCTGGCTCCTGCAACAACATATTTTCAGATGGGGGTCGGAGGCCAAATTCATATACTTCTGGGGGTCATTGACATGAAATATTGAGAACCACTGATATAGAAACATGGGTTTTTCAGAAAACTGTCATATTGTAGAATCGTTCCCAGGTCAAAATGGGTTAAGGTTAAGGGGGGGGACGTGTGCAGTCAGTGGACAAAGGGGACAAGAACTGACATATTATACAGAGAAGCGGTTGTCCAGAGCAACAGATCCGACTGCTGTGCTCCATATAGCAGTATAGCCACTGCTATACAGACATTATCCCAACAAATAACAGATAAAGGCATTTGTTTGTTTTGTTTTTTCTCCGTTGGTTTGGTCGTTCCTTCCTTTCATTTCAGTGTTTCATTTCCCCCCCCCCCCGAGGTCTCATAGTAGGTCACACCTTTTTTCACTTTCACACCCCCCTCTCTCTCCCTCTCTCTGTCTCTCTCTGATGTGTCTGTATGTATGTATGTCATTGCATTTTATTTTCTGTTTTGTGCTTATATGTCAAATGTGCCATCGCGCATATTCCAGTTTCTCACCAGAGGAGAATTTTTATTAGATTTTTCCCCCAAAATGGGTTAATAGCACAGGCAGACTCTTCACATACTAGAGCACGTCTGAAATAAGTGTCAGAGCTGAAATCGACATGTAAATATGAAATAAATGCTTAAACATGTAGCTAGGTGTAATGTTAGAGACCACAGCAGTGAACCTTTTCAAGCCTGTTTTCTCAACTCGCTGTTTCTCTGCAAGACATTACTCTATAAGCCATATCTCCAAAACTGGTGGGTCAAACTGAACAACCAATATATGTCAATTTGGAGCTATGATTCCCTGCTTTCATATGACATGAAAAAACAAAATTCAAAAAGATCCAATGGCAGTCTCTCAGTCAAATTTGATCACAAATGTATGTATATTTGTTGCATACAAGGCTGCTGAGTCGCAAGACAGATTTCAGTGCAAACTGACACTAAAGTACTATACCATATATCTCACACACACGCACAAGACACACACCAGTGTACACGCGCGCACACACACACACACACACACACACACACACACACACACACACACACACACACACACACACACACACACACACACACACACACACACACACACACACACACACACACACACACACACACACACACACACACACACACACACGTGCACAGGGTGAAAACATATCTTTCAGCTTTGTGGCTGTCAGTGCTAAGAATAGGAATACCTTCCTATATACAGTCATATTGAGTTGCACCAGCTTTTATATTATATACAATCCATGTTTCACCTTTCCTCTCCAATCTCTCTAAAATGCTTTCTTTAACCTGTCTGTTCCCTCTGGGCAAGCCATTCCCTTTTTATGACTGCTGTGGATTTAATAGATGGAATCGATAAGGAATCATTGCTTTCACCTGGCTTCACTCAGCCGGGCTGCTTCACTGCATGCAGTGTGTGAGTGCATGCAGTATGTGTGTGCATG
>NC_139708.1:44984482-45035318 GCF_964188405.1 Protomyctophum parallelum
TAGTATGATTATTATTTTAGTAACGTACTAACGTGTATGCATTTGTGAGAGAGAAAGAGAGAGAGAGCGCGAGAGAGAGAGAGAGAGAGGTACAATATACATCTGTGCCACTGCTCTCTCTCTCTCTCTGCTGTGGTTTGACGCATGCAGGAACCAAAGTGATGTGTGCACACTGTGAGTCCTATATATAAGACACACACGGAGCTCGTAAAACAAACATAATGGTGACAGCCGGAAACTACAACTCCCAGCTGTACTCCTGCCGAGACACAGTGCCCGTGTGCCGTGTCTGCTAACAAGTTGTAGTCTTTTTCTATAGTGTGGAGTCAAGAAGAGTTCTCTGAAATCTGTTCGGAGGCATTTTTTGAGTATTAGGATATTTATTTATTTCACTCGCTTGCTCTTTATCCCATTTTGGCGGGAACCCTTTTTGGTGTTAGCATTATGTTATGCTTTAGCTATTTCAAAATAGCAGATCTACAAGCTCATAGCGCGCCACCGAGTGGCGCGCTATGAGCTTGTAGGTCTGCTATTTTTGAAAAATTGAGAGCGACTGACATAGAAGACATTTTTAGAATCTGATCTCAGGTCAGAATGGATTATACGCTCCTAGAGAGAGTCGGAGGGAGTGAGGGGGAGACAGAGAGAGAGAGACGGGAGAGAGAGAGAGAGAGAGAGAGAGAGAGAGAGGAGAGAGAGAGAGAGAGAGAAGAGAGAGAGGGGGAGAGAAATGTGCAAAAATTCACATGTATTCATCTTTATAATGCTGCTATACACTGCAGCCTCTACATGTAGTCGTGTATTTTGCATTCATACGAGGTGCAGTGCATGGTGGCTTCTACATGCATATTATACTGTATATTTACAGTTTGAGTGAATAGACGCTATATAGTCATTGAAAAATGGGCCTTCAGTCGAATGTGAAATAACGAGGCACGTTCCTTGTATGTGGCAACAACATTCTGAGAGAGCGGGGCTATAGTCAAACTCATTGAGAGAGAGAGAGAGAGAGAGAAGAGAGAGGAGAGAGAGAGAGAGAGAGAGAGAGAGAGAGAGAGAGGCAGGGAGACAAGGATTAAATACAGGAGTCAGAAAGAGAGGGTGAGAGACTTACACAAAGCCACTCTCGTCTCCTGTGATTTATTCTAGCCATTTGTACCGAGGTATGGAAGAGAAGGGGGCGAGGGAGAGGAGGGGAGGGGGAGGGGGAGGGGGAGGGGGAGGGGGGGAGGGGGGGGGGGGGGTAAGGAAGGAGGGGGAGCAGTGACTAGAATGCAAAATGCAACAGGATTCACTGCTCACCAGAATAGATGACGGGATGGACGGATGGAAGAGGTACTAAACAATGGCAAACGATACAAGGAGAAGAAGGTAAATGCAGCGCAGAGTAGACTAAAGGAGGAGGAGGGGGGGGATGGGAGCAGTGGTGGAAATACTACCCACGTGATTTACTTTGTATACTGCAAGTAAAATGATACGACAGGTCGTTTCGAGGAAGCAATGCGATTGGTTGAAACCTTAGAGTATGTATTGATAAAAAAGAAGTTAATTAAGTCCTTGGCAGACATTGAGTTAACACTTTTACCGCCATTGCCGAAGTCCTTTGTCAATTGAAGCCTAGTTTTTATACTAACGCTTAACTATGTGCCGTCAAAGACCGCTGGTTTTGACCAAAATGCCATTTGGGACAAGGAATAGGAGATAGAGGCGATTGAAAAACGGATATAATGGATTATTATGGCGACGGCGATCTAAGTGCTGTGCTAACAACACAGCTAGCTAACCGGCTAACGTAAGTAGCATTATGGCTCGATCGTGCGAATGCACTATAAAAGCGCAATTGACATATAGAACGGCAATGGCATTAAGCGTCGGTATCAAAATTAGGCTTCAATTGGCTTTAATCAACGGCAATGGCGCTGCAAGTAATAAGCAGAAAGGTCACGTGCTGCAGTTCTACACGGACCACTTCACCACTTTTCAACCTATCTCATATAATTGGTCCTCACTATAATGTTGATGATGAAATAGCAGAAATAAAAACATGTACATGTAGAGAGAGAGAGAGAGAGAGAGAGAGGGAGAGAGAGAGAGAGAGGTTCTGCAGGTGTGGGCTTTAGCTTTCAGACTTACTGGAGCTCCTTATCCTTCCAATGCTGTCTGTGCATGTGTGCGTACACTACAGTATGTATGTATGTATGTATGTACTGTATTTATGTATACGTACGTAAGCAAAGCAAAGCAAAGTTCTTTGTTTACCCAGGGAAGTGGACTAAGACAAGGACTTGTTTACAGCCACACCTGCTCATAGAACATTTCATGGTAGGGGTTCAATGCCTTGCTCAAGGGCGCGCACACACACACACACACACACTCACACACACACACACACACACACACACACACACACACACACACACACACACACACACACATATACTAATAAACTACATCCTTCTGTTTCTCTCTCTCAGATTCCCTCTCTGTCCGTCAGTCGTCAGCAAGTTGTTTTGAGAGAGAGAGAGAGAGAGAGAGAGAGAGAGAGAGAGAGAGAGAGAGAGAGAGTTTATGTAAGCGTGTTTTGGTGTCTGAGTGCTTGCACTTTTCTTAACCCATTCTGAGCGGGAACCCCTTTTGGTGTTAGCATTATTTTATGCTTTAGCTATTTTGAAAATCGAAGAAAGACTGACATAGAAACACAGAACACTCAGGTCAAAATGGGTTAAGGGAATGCGCAGAGGGAGGGAGAGGCTATCCCATGGTTGCTGGACACAGTGACACACAGCCAGGGTGGGGGATGGATGGAAGGATGGAAGGATGGATGAGGGGGGCAGAGAGACCAGACAGCGATGGCCTCACAGTGACACAGTGACAGCCATATAACACTGTCTCTGTCTGAGGACCAGCATTTAGACTGGAGCACTTTTTGTTTTTTGTTTCCACCCCCCCCCCCCCCCCCTCCTCCTCCTCTGTCCAGCATCAATGGAGGACAGGGGGGCGGGGGGGGGGGGGGGGGGGGGGGGGCGGGGGGGGAGAGTCACACTGGGATCATCATGGACGGATAGAAGGCGTCTCTTGTCTCCTGTCATTCTCCATTGATGTGCTGTTATTTCACCAGCTCCCTCTGGGAGGATTAGATTGTTGTTCCGTCTGGCTCAAGGGCAACACAATTAAACCCATCTACCCCTTCTCTCTCTCTCTCTCCATTCTCTCTCTCTCCCGCTCCGTCCTCCCTCTCTCCCTCTCCCTCAACAGCTGCTTGACTATTGTTGCTAATTATTGTTAATGTATGACTATAGTATGTATAGTTGACATAGATAGTCCACTGTTACGTTCTTAGTTTATACAGGATTCACGATAACTACTATTTATATATGTGATGTATCATGTATGCCATGCTTTGTTTTTGCTTAAATGTAAGTCGCTCTGATCAAGAGCGTCTGCTAAATGCCTAAATTGAAAATTGTAATTGTAAATTATACATGAAAACAATGTGTCAGCCCCCTTTCTTAGTTTTTTTTAAATAATCAAACTTGCATCCTTTGAAGTGGTATACATCAAAGGACCCCGCAGACACATAAACACACATTTGGACATCTCTCTCTCTCTCTCTCTCTTGCTCTCTCTCACAGATTTGACAAAGCGACGACGCGACAAATGATGCTGTGATCTTTGCATGTTTTTCATAATTATGCCACCTCCATGGCATCCGGTGGAAGGCAGCAGAACCATCCAGGCTTCACCACTACATACATCAGGATGCCACATTATGTTCCTGGCCAGCCGCACCTTCCCCCGCAAAGGAGTGGAGGTCAGTGGACCAGTGTTGTTTTCGACTAAACGAAGACGAAAAATGTTCGTCGACTACCTTCTTCACTGAAGAAAACTAAATGGAAACTAAATGAAAACTGTGCTATGGTGACTAAAACTAAGACTAAATATACTGACAATTTCGTCAACAAATAAAAACTAGGACTGAAATGTTAGGAAGGGACTAGTGGACAAGAGATCAGTAAGTCATTTTAAACTTGTTTGCATGCTGAAAATCGCAGATCTACAAGCATGTAGATCTGCTATTTTAGATCTATTTTTGTGTGAAATCAGTCATTACAACGGCATCAAGGCCCGCCAAAATACATTTTAGTCAACTAAATCAGCTGTAGATATCTAAAATCTTATGACATTTAGTCGACTAAAACTAGACTAACACTAAGACATTCCTGGTGACTAAATGTGACTAAACTAAAGGAAAACTATTCAAAAGACTATGACTAAACTAAAAACAAAATTTGCTGACAACCCTAGGCCGCCATTGCCGCCAGGACAGGTGTCGGACGTTTTTGGTTCAGCCATGCATAAAATGGGCTCTCACAGACAGTGCCCTTACTGCGAATGTGCAGGGGATCCATTACAGAC
Source organism: Protomyctophum parallelum (assembly GCF_964188405.1). Lineage (NCBI taxonomy): Eukaryota > Metazoa > Chordata > Actinopteri > Myctophiformes > Myctophidae > Protomyctophum > Protomyctophum parallelum. The sequence goes on from NC_139708.1 coordinate 44,988,899, forward strand.
TGTTGGAGCACGTGCTGACCAGCTGCCCCATATATATATATATACCGGCCACCGAATGATGGTGGGTTAATGGACCTAGACAATGACTCCCTGACTGGCTTTTGCTGCGACGGAGCTGAAGGTTCTATAAGGACATACGACAGAAGAATATATGAATTTAAGCCTCGCCTCAGTCAGCCTTCGCTCTGATTCACTACACTCCAGTGTTGTTTTCGTCGACTAAAACGAAGACGAAAAATGTTCGTCGTCTACCTTTTTCCACTGACAAAAACGAATGGAAACTAAATGAAAACTAAGCTATGATGACTAAAACTAAGACTAAATATACTGACAATTTCGTCGCCAAATAAAAACTAGACTAAAATGTTAGGAAGGGACTAGTGGACAAGAGATCCACAGTAAGTCATTTTACTCTTGGTTGCATGCTGAAAATAGCTGATCTACAAGCTCACAACGCGACGCGTTGTGAGCTTGTAGATCAGCTATTTTCAGCAAGTGTAAAAACACTGATTACGACGGCATCAAGACCCACCAAACACATTTTAGTCGACTAATCACCTGTAGATTTAGTCGAATAAAATCTTATGACATTTCGTCGACTAAAACTAGACTAACACTAAGACATTTCCAGGTGACTAAAACATGCCTAAAACTAAATGAAGTTTCAGTCCAAAGACTATGACTAAACTAAAATATGTTTGACTTTATCAACTTTCTCACTGTGTGTGTGTGCGTGCGTGCGTGCGTGTGTGTGCGTGCGTGCGGTGTATACCTATATCTGTTTGTGTCTGCCTGTACAAGCTAGTCTTTGAAGGCTAGGTGGTTGTTGTTGTTTGTGATGTTTTTCATCAGAGGTCGTCTTGACTAGACTAGATTTACGGAGTCCCAAAAAGTCATCTCACTATAAAGTCGATTTATTTTACAAAATGAACATGTCAACACCACGTCAACAAATGAGGCCAACATCATTCCACTGTCAGCCATTAGTCTGTGAACAGCTCAACGCTACCATTCCTTTTAGGATCGTGCCGTTTACATGACAGGTTGTTCGGTTACATAGTTATGTCGTGTTAACAGTTACCCTGCAGTGATTAAACAATCGTGTTCCAGATCTCCCTGCCGAGTTACACTAACCTTTGAAGAGTCACTAACCACTTAAAAGGGTGTAATAATCGCTTGAAAAGTATCCCAACAGAGCATTGCACATTGTAATGCATTAGACCTCAATTTCCCTTAGTATGGCATAGAATACCCGCCAAAATGAGCGAGATTTTGAGGTGTATTAATATCTGCAAATGGCCGATACCCTCAATGACTCCACCCCCATAATAACCCTATATACACTTGCATGCGCATTACCCTGTATTCATATACATATTCATATCATATCATTGGGAGATCTAAAGATCGGAGGTCCTTTTGACGAATCACCGTGAGCTTAACCCCTTTTGGGCGTTTTTGGTGTCATGTTATGCTTTAGCTATTGAAAAATAGCAGATCTACAAGCTCATAGTGCGCCACCGAGTGGCGCGCTATGAGCTTGTAGGTCTGCTATTTTTGAAAAATCGAAGAACGACTGACATAGAAACATAGCTTTTTCAGAAAACTGTCAAGATGAAGAAGACATTTTTAGAATCAGATCTCAGGTCAGAATGGTTAAGTTCTTGAACGTTTCCCATGACCCGCTACCATTATTGCCGAACAACACAGAAACTTTGGCTTGCCCCCTAATTAAAATAGCTTTAGTTTTAATTAAATCATGTTTTGTGAACAAGACTCAGCAATGCCTGTATTGACTATATGTCACCTGAAGAAACTCAGAGTCCCTGCATGCATCCTCTTCTACAACTGCACCCTTATATAGGAGCTGTGTATAGTTATAGTTATATATATATATATATATATATATATTATATATATATTAGGCTGTCAAAGTTAAAGCACTATTAACTAGTTAACTCACAATCCTTTTAATGGCACAATTTTTTTTTAATGCGTGATTAACGCACTGTGAAGTTTGACAGAATGGTTGAGAGACGCATGCATGTGAATGCAGGCAGTCAGTGAGCCCGCCTCTCTCCCCCTCTCTCTCTCTCCAGTGAGTCTACACAATTAGAAAACGTATTATTGTTATTGTTATTTTGATCAACATGGCCTGTTATCTCTCGTAATGGTACCATTGGCCAACATCAATGCAGTTCTTTAGTTTGGGTCTGGAAGGGTAAATCTCATCAAATGGTGGTCCGTGGCTCAAATGCAGAATAAATAATGGGCCTTGATATGAAAAATCTTGAAAACCACTGATTTAAGGTATATTTAGAACGTATACAAAATATGCGATTAATTTGCGATTAATCACAGTTAACTATGGACAATCATGCGATTAATCGAGTTAAATATTTTAATCGATTGACAGCCCTAATATATATATATATATATATATATATATATATATATTCCACTGCCTGGTCTGAGATCTGCACCGGGAAGCACTACAGAGGATGGGGCAGGCTGGCGGCCCCACGCATCATTAGAGGTGAGCTCATGGGCCACAACATGGCTCGCTCTAGGGAATATACAACATGACTCGCTCTAGGGAATATACAACATGGCTCGCTCTAGGGAATATACAACATGGCTCGCTCTAGGGAATATACAACATGGCTCGCTCTAGGGAATATACAACATGGCTCGCTCTAGGGAATATACAACATGGCTCGCTCTAGGGAATATACAACATGGCTCGCTCTAGGGAATATACAACAAACGCTACTATAGTTTGTATAGCCACGGCTGAGGAAGACACCGTCATGGCACATGCTATAGTATAGACCGATTCCGTAGCGGTTTCATGGTCGCAGCCTACGTATTTCCTGTAGGCGGACTCGACGTAGCTGCGGGGATAAAACCCTCACCAGGCGCACCTCTTCCACTACAGTGAACGGCAGAGTGACTGATGTTAGTTTGCCTCAAACTTTACTCCTTTACCTGCTTTTTTACTAACACTAACATTACAAAGATGCCCAGAACATCGAGATGAACCTGTGTAGTTTATGGCTGCTCCAACAGTAGTGGCAACATAAAAAATAAAATAAAACGGAATGTCTAATATCCACCGCGGTGGCTGAGACCAGAGCCATTGAGTAATGGTTGAGACGAAGCAGGGAAAGATACATATCGCCAGTCTTACCCAATACCAAATCTTTCTGTTTTATGAACACAAGGCTGCTGTATTTTATACCTCATACTAAGCATTTAAAGTATGAGGTATAAAGTACACTGGCGTTATGTATCTTTCACTGCTTCGTCTCAACCATTACTCAATGGCTCTGGTCTCAGCCACCGCGGTGGATATTAGACATTCCGTTTTATTTTATTTTTTATGTTGCAACTACTGTTGGAGCAGCCATAAACTACACAGGTTCATCTCGATGTTCTGGGCATCTTTGTAATGTTAGTGTTAGTAAAAAAGCAGGTAAAGGAGTAAAGTTTGAGGCAAACTAACATCAGTCACTCTGCCGTTCACTGTAGTGGAAGAGGTGCGCCTGGTGAGGGTTTTATCCCCGCAGCTACGTCGAGTCCGCCTACAGGAAATACGTAGACCATGAAACCGCTACGGAATCGGTCTATAGAGCGTCGCAGTCCCGCCCCTTTTCAGAACGACGAGTGGCCCAGGAAATGATTCTCCGTTCATTTTCTCCATAGGCTTTTCAAAAAGTATTTATTTAAAGACGGTTACGCCGCGGACAAAGCCAACTCGGATCGTGACAAATCATGACAACAAACACAATATTTTGTGCCGATCAAATAATTAGTAAGAAGAAAAACAAAACAAATAGTGTTGTCTCCTGCCTTTATTTTCTTCGTTCAATTTATTTGATCGGCACAAAATATTGTGTTTGTTGTCAATGATTTGTCACGATCCGAGTTGGCTTTGTCCGCGGCGTAACCGTCTTTATATAAATACTTTTTGAAAAGCCTATGGAGAAAATGAATGGAGAATCATTTCCTGGGCCACTCGTCGTTCTGAAAAGGGGGGCGGGACTGCGACGCTCTATAGAATTGCATAGAACGAAGCAGCAATCATGTATAGCCTGGCTTGGCCAGCCTCATAGCGGGGAATGGATTCACTGAAGATTCTTACCCGCATTATGCGGGGAGGAAACATCAGTGAACCTTCGCTATAGGAGTCCGGCCGCGCCCGCCAGGCGACCAATCATGTAGAATCAAAGAGAACCTTGGGAAGGCTCACAGGAGAGGACACCCACTTCCAGGCCGTACAGGCGTGTAATATTGAAATGCAAATGAAGTGGTTGTGGGGTCATCATGCGCTGCGCTGTCTGCCTCCTGTCAATCATTTATATTATAACTTCCACATATTATTCCATATCTGGGGACAGTATAGGTACGTATAGAAACACCCTCCCTTCCTTCACAGGTCGCAGATATCAAAAGGAATTCGATAGAAATGTACTGTATAGTACTGTGGAAAAAAAAAGGAATGTGGTTCCTTGAAATGTGCACCCCTTGGAAAAAACAACTTCCCGTGGCTAAGAGTACATGGGTGTGTGTGTGTTTGTGTGTGCGTGTGTGTGTGTGTGTGTTTGTGTGTGTGTGTTTGTGTGTGTGTGTGTGTCAGCTCTTTACTTTACCACTTTGTAGTAGAACATCACAGCAGGCTGCCTTAAGGGGACGTTTCATTATAGAATTATAGTCTCAAGCTAAATAACTCACAGGTGTGCGCCTCACGCGTTGCACCTGTAAACCTGCAACCTTTGAGTCTTGAATTACAGTACATTGCAGTACATTACAGTACATTACAGTACGTTGCAACACCTCTAACGTCAGTGAAGGATTCGGCGTTGCCGATGCCAGTGTGCGAGTACGTGTGACTGTACTGTGTACATGCGTGTTTGTGTGCATGCATGTGCATGTTTGTACTGTATGCATGTGTGTCTGCGTGTGTGTGTGTGTGTGTGTGTGTGTGTGTGTGTGTGTGTGTGTGTGTGAGGAGCAGGTTAGCACACAGGCTGGGTGATGTAGTAGCGTGTCAACTGGAGAGGCCTTGAAACCACACCGCCTCATCAGTCATACATGTAGCATGTTATACACCAGCAATACATAGAGACCAACAATCATAGCATATCAATGCATATAGAGCCAAACACCAATCAAGATGAACCCAGTTAGACCCGAGGTCGATTCTACAAATGTCTTCTAAATCCTGACAGTTTTCTGAAAAACCTCATGTTTCTGTGTCAGTGGTGCTCAACCTTTTTTCATGTCAAGGACCCCCAGAATTATCCCTTGGGATCGAACTGCATGGACCATCTGGCCGCTCTACCGCTGAGCCACTGCCGCCGTTATTGTATACCACTAATGTTATACCACTCATACTGTAAATTATATAATATCTTAACTCACCAGCACATAGCAAACCGCCATAGAATCTGTGGTGGAACCAGCCTTGATTTGACCCATTTTTACCTGAGATCAGATTAAAAAAATGTCTTCTACATCCTGACAGTTTTCTGAAAAAGCTGTGTTTCTATATGTCAGTCGTTCTTCGATTTTTCAAAAATAGCAGACCTACAAGCTCATAGTGCGCCACTCGGTGGCGCGCTATGAGCTTGTAGGTCTGCTATTTTTGAATAGCTAAAGCATAACATAATGCTAACACCAAAAGGGGTTCCCGCCCCAAAATGGGTTAACATGGAGTAATAAAAGGACTGAGTCACTTCTCCGGCAAACCCAGAGGGCTGATTCGGCAGCTGATCCAATCAATGAAAACTAAAGCTGTATCTTTCCAAGGGGTTATATGGTAGCTGACCAATCCCTACAGCTAAAGTGACAGGGCAGGCTCAGCCTGGCACCGCCAAGCAGAGCCAGCTCTCGGCTTTACCCTCTGAGAGGCCTATAGAGAATAACAATAACTCGTCCTACTTCCTTCACAGGTGTTACCGATGATAATATTAATTAAGGCTCTGCTCCATTTGACCAAATGATTTGGTTCCATTTGTATTCCAAAGTTTGGAACACGTTGTGACTAACAAAATGGGTAATTGGTGGTCCGACTCTCCAAGTAAGTGTAGAACACGTCTGATATAATAACCTTATTTGTGTGCAAAAGTTTAGTACAATATATAACAGACTTTACTTGGAATGACATCTTCCCTGCATGGGTTACTGTCAGGTAGGACATACTGTACAACTACATAATGTTGCAGTCAGACAAATAGATATACAGGAAAAAAATATATATATAACTAGAACTACACTCTGTCGAGTGCATACTTGCTTGTTGCACACTAGTTGGCCATAAATGGCCAACTAGTGCGCTGAGATGAATATGTACTGTACAATCAGATCCTTCTATGGCTCTGAGATTAATATGTACTGTACAATCAGATCAGATTAATATGTACTGTACAATCAGATCAGATTAATATGTACTGTACAATCAGATCCTGAACAGATTAATATGTACTGTACAATCAGATCCTGAACAGATTAATATGTACTGTACAATCAGATCCTGAACAGATTAATATGTACTGTACAATCAGATCCTGAACAGATTAATATGTACTGTACAATCAGATCCTGAACAGATTAATATGTACTGTACAATCAGATCCTGAACAGATTAATATGTAATGTACAATCAGATCCTGAACAGAGCAGAGAAACCAAACTGGTAACGAGAACGGACGGAAACAGGACGACCGCAGACGGGTGGATGAAAATAGGAGAGGCATTTACTCCCAGTTCCGTTCTGTGTGTGTGTGTGTGTGTGTGTGTGTGTGTGTGTGTGTGTGTGTGTGTGTGTGTGTGTGTGTGTGTGTGTGTGTGTGTGTGTGTGTGTGTGCACGTGTTTTGTGCCTCCACACTTCTCTCAGATAGGCGATAAGGACCTATAAACAGTTATTTGGGGGCGGGCTGGAAAAGAGATGCAGGGAGATGAGACAACCGAGGGGAGAGAGTGACGGAATGAAGAGAGACACCAGGAGAGAGAGAAGAGAGAGAGAGAGAAGAGAGAGAGAGGAGAGAGAGAGCGAGAGGAGATATAGAGAGAGGAGAGAGAGAAGAGAGAGAGAGTAGAGAGAGAGGAGAGAGAGAGAGGAGAGAGAGAGGAGATATAGAGAGAGGAGAGAGAGAGAAGAGAGAGAGATTAGAGATAGAGGAGAGAGAGAGAGGAGAGAGAGAGGAGATATAGAGAGAGGAGAGAGAGAGAAGAGAGAGAGAGGAGAGAGAGAGGAGAGAGAGAAGAGAGAGAGAGTAGAGAGAGAGGAGAGAGAGAGAGGAGAGAGAGAGGAGATATAGAGAGAGGAGAGAGAGAGAGAGAGAAGAGAGAGGAGAGAGAGAGAGAGGAGAGAGAAGAGAGAGAGAGAGGAGAGAGAGAGGAGATATAGAGAGAGGAGAGAGAGAGAGGAGAGAGAGAGAGGAGAGAGAGAGGAGATATAGAGAGAGGAGAGAGAGAGAGAGAGAGAAGAGAGAGAGAGAGGAGAGAGAAGAGAGAGAGAGAGGAGAGAGAAGAGAGAGAGAGAGGAGAGAGAGAGACACACCGGGGAGAGAGGAGAGAGAGAGAGATGTACAGATAGAAGGGGAGACGATGTGTTGTGTAATGTGTGATAAAATGAGGGTGTCTTGTTTAACGTGCGTGCGTGCATGCATGCATGCGCGCACGTGCGTGCGTGTGTGCGCGTGCGTGTGTGTGTGTGTGATATTGCATGCTGATAAGAACGGGGGTGATACCAGAGGGAGGTATATCGAAGGGAGAATGGGGAAGGAGTAATTGGAAAGAGGGGGAGAGAGAGGCCCCCGCTTCCAATGTTATATCAACCCTTATCAACCAATCACAGGTCTACAAACACAGACGTGACATTACTGCAGCCGAAGAGAAAACATCGTGAAACTGACTTACGTGGCCGGTTAAGACTGATAGGAGGTTAGGGGACTTATGTGGCCGGTTAAGACGGATATGAGGTTAGGGGACTTACGTGGCCGGTTAAGACTGATATGAGGTTAGGGGACTTACGTGGCCGGTTAAGACTGATATGAGGTTAGGGGACTTACGTGGCCGGTTAAGACTGATATGTTATAGGGGATTTAAGTGGCTGGTTAAGACATGATATGAGGTTAGGGGACTTACGGTTAGGGTTAGAGTTAGGGTATAGTTTCTCGAGACTGTTGACTAATTCAAAGGAAAAGAGGGCTCTGTTTCTCATTTATTTACATGTCATAGGTTCTCAGAATGGAGTTAGGGTTAGATTTAGGGTTAGGGTTGGTAATATTAACCTACTGGTTGATTGGTTGATACGGGTTCATTTTCATACGAATCCGCTAAGAGGGGGGGGGGGGGGGGGGGGGGGGGGGTGAAATAGGAGAGGGAACAGGGAAGACAGTAGAGAAGACGCCGGATAAGAAAACAAAGCAGGGTGGAAGGGAGAGACTCTCCTTTGTCTCTCTCTCTCTGATATCATCATGAAGGGAGAGACTCTCTCCTTTGTCTCAACTCCTCCTCCCACCCCGTCTCTCTCTCTGATATCATCATGAAGGGAGAGACTCTCTCCTTTGTCTCAACTCCTCCTCCCACCCCGTCTCTCTCTCTCTGATATCATCATGAAGGGAGAGACTCTCCTTTGTCTCAACTCCTCCTCCCACCCCGTCTCTCTCTCTGATATCATCATGAAGGGAGAGACTCTCTCCTTTGTCTCAACTCCTCCTCCCACCCCGTCTCTCTGATATCATCATGAAGGGAGAGACTCTCTCCTTTGTCTCAACTCCTCCTCCCACCCTGTCTCTCTCTCTGATATCATCATGAAGGGAGAGACTCTCCTTTGTCTCAACTCCTCCTCCCACCCCGTCTCTCTCTCTCTGATATCATCATGAAGGGAGAGACTCTCTCCTTTGTCTCAACTCCTCCTCCCACCCCGTCTCTCTCTCTCTGATATCATCATGAAGGGAGAGACTCTCCTTTGTCTCAACTCCTCCTCCCACCCCGTCTCTCTCTCTCTCTGATATCATCTCCCCATGGGCCAGGTGTTGTAAATCAGTGTGTAGATGATTAAAACTGAGGCTTGTTACTGGGAGGAAGTAGAGACGGAGGAAAGAAGAAGACAGGCGGGCAGCAGAGAGAGGTATACTGGAAGTGGCAGAGAGAGAGAGAGAAACAGTGCGACGCACTAAACCGTCCTACAGTCATGAGTCCGACACGACACCCTGTACCCAAAACCCAACCCCTAAGCCTGACCTCACAGGAAGCCACGGGTTAGTTTTAATCTGCCACGGGTGAGTTTTAACCTGCCACGCATGTCGGCTGCCACAGGTTAGTTTGAACCTGCCACGGGTGAGTTTGAACCTGCCACGGGTGAGTTTTAACCTGCCACAGGTTAGTTTGAACCTGCCACGGGTGAGTTTTAACCTGCCACGGGTTAGTTTGAACCTGCCACGGGTTAGTTTGAACCTGCCACGGGTGAGTTTTAACCTGCCACAGGTTAGTTTGAACCTGCCACGGGTGAGTTTTAACCTGCCACGGGTTAGTTTGAACCTGCCACGGGTGAGTTTTAACCTGCCACGGGTTAGTTTGAACCTGCCACGGGTTAGTTTGAACCTGCCACGGGTTAGTTTGAACCTGCCACGGGTGAGTTTTAACCTGCCACGGGTTAGTTTGAACCTGCCACGGGTTAGTTTGAACCTGCCACGGGTTAGTTTGAACCTGCCACGGGTTAGTTTGAACCTGCCACGGGTTAGTTTGAACCTGCCACGGGTTAGTTTGAACCTGCCACGGGTTAGTTTGAACCTGCCACGGGTTAGTTTGAACCTGCCACGGGTTAGTTTGAACCTGCCACGGGTTAGTTTGAACCTGCCACGGGTTAGTTTGAACCTGCCACGGGTTAGTTTGAACCTGCCACGGGTTAGTTTGAACCTGCCACGGGTGAGTTTTAACCTGCCACGGGTTAGTTTGAACCTGCCACAGGTTAGTTTGAACCTGCCACAGGTTAGTTTGAACCTGCCACGGGTGAGTTTTAACCTGCCACGGGTTAGTTTGAACCTGCCACAGGTTAGTTTGAACCTGCCACAGGTTAGTTTTAACCTGCCACGGGTTAGTTTGAACCTGCCACGGGTTAGTTTGAACCTGCCACAGGTTAGTTTGAACCTGCCACAGGTTAGTTTTAACCTGCCACACATGTCGGGAGCCACGGGTTAGTTTGAACCTGGCACAGGTTAGTTTGAACCTGCCACAGGTTAGTTTTAACCTGCCACAGGTTAGTTTTATAACCCGCCACACATGTCGGGAGCCACAGGTTAGTTTTAACCCACCGCGCATGTCGGGAGCCACATGCAAGTTTTAACCTGCCACACAAGGCGGGAACCACAGGTGAGTTTTCACCCGCAGCACGGGTTAGTTGTAACTGACAGCGCATGTCAGGAGCGACGGAGTTGTTCAGGGACTAATGCCTGTGGGACTGTTAGTATGTCTAACCGGTAACAAGACAACTCACCCCGTTTCTGTTTTCCTCCCGGAATCTTCCCCAGTGAGGGGTGGGAGAGGCTGGACAGCAGAGGGCTGGACTTTGAATTTCTCTAGCTATAAACTTTCATGACAGCAGAACAGCCTAAGTACAAATATAATTTATGAAAAGCTACTACAGTGAAGTCTGTTCACAGAAGTTGTTGTAGGATATGTGGGGATTATCTGACGAGGTACCATTTGAGTGGGCAAAACCTTACATATACTAAATAACACTAAATTGTTTATAGGGTCAATATAAGTAAAATAATATAGCCTTTCCACTTTTTTATATTTTTCCAAAAAGAATACAAACAGCCAATAGCATATTACAAAGTTATCCCCCTCACTGGGGAAGAATTCCGGGAGGAAAAACGGGCACGCAACGGGGTGAGTTGTCCAGTATTCGATTCGTCAAACCAACGTCTGCACCCCAGAAAGACGTACTGTAGGTAGAACAGGCTTGAGGGGAGAGAAAACAGCCACAGAGAGAGATGTGTTTCAGATCACACGGCTACATCCTTAACCCCCGTGAGATAACCCATTCTGACCGGGCACCCATTTTGGTGTCGGCATCATGTTATGCTTTAGCTATTTAAAAATAGCAGATCTACAAGCTCATATCGCGCCACCGAGTGGCGCGATACGAGCTTGTAGGTCTGCTATTTTTGAAAAATCGAAGAGCGACTGACATTTTTAGAATCTGATCTCAGGTCAGAATGGGTTCATCAGACCAGTGTGTGTCCGGCGGAAACCTCGTATGAATCTGATCTCAGGTCAGAATGGGATAAACATGGACCCATTATGGGCGATGGTGAGATTTGAACAAAACTCTGGATTGAGTTGGTAAATGGTAAATGGTGCATTTATATAGCACCTTTATCCAAGGCGCTTTACATTACATTCTCCCATTCATACACCGATTGCGGCGGAAGCCATGCAAGGCAACAACCAGCACATCGGGAGCAATTTGGGGTTCAGTGTCTTGCCCAAGGACACTTCGACATGCAGACAGGAGGAGCCGGGAGTTGTGCGTAATCTTCGTATAGGGTCCGTACCGCTAGGCTCACTTTACACAGTCAAATCCTTAGTGTTTGTTCCATCCATGTATAGACACATCTGTGTCACCTCATAGCTTGTAACCACTTTAACCATCCTTTTTTTACTTTAGCTGTTGAAAAATAGCAGATCTACAAGCTCATATATAGCGCGGCACTGAAAAATCGTGAAAATGTGCAGGCCACATCTTTGAATAGACATATTCTTTCACAGCGAACGATTTTAAATCAAATATTTGGGGGTCCCTGGGACGGCAGCCTTTTTGGGGGTCCTTGACATGAAATCGTTTGAGAACCACTGCTGTAAAAAAAAAAAAGAAACTGTCATGATTTAGAAGACATTTTGTATAGAATCAGGTCTTAATGGGTTAACTCTGAGACCGCACAAATGGACCCGTAAAAGGGTCCATATTCGTAAGAAAAATAGAAATGCAGGGATTTGTTGAGGTAGGACCGACCACACACACACACACACTCACACACACACACACAAACACTGTTTGCTTGCCGCTGCAGCGCGCTCCAGCAAACAAGCTCCAAAGTTAGCGGTTGATTTTCTGTCAGGAAGACTCGGAGCCCGTGTCAATCCCAGGCATAGCGAGCGGGACCATTACCAAGATCACTGGAGTGTGAGGGAGGGAACCAGCAGCGGATAGCACACCATTTTACTCCACGCCATGCACACGCAGATTGTGTACACTGTGACTGTTACACAAATTCACATCACATCACACACACACACACACACACACACACACACACACACACACACACACACACACACACACACACACACACACATGCGCAGGCACACACACATAAATGAACTAGACACATACGCAAATATGCAGTATACACAAATACACAGAAACAGTTTTTTTTTCTTTCGTGCCTATTCACCCGGGTGCATGTATTTGGTCCGACGTAAATGATAAATGGTAAATGGTGCATTTATATAGCGCCTTTATCCAAGGCTCTTTACATTGTGCATTACATTCACCCATTCACACACCGCTTGCGGCGGAAGCCATGCAAGGCACCGACCAACCAGCACATCAAGAGAAATTTGGGGTTCAGTGTCTTGCCCAAGGACACTTCGACATGTGGACAGGAGGAGGAGCCGGGATTCAAACCGCCGACCCATGGATCATTGGAAGACCTGCTCTACCTCCTGAGCCACAGTCGCCCCAACGACGTACTAAGAGTCCGACAGGCATTAGTCCGACACCCTAAACCCCAAACCCTAACCTCACAGGAAAGCTACGACACCCTAAACCCCAAACCCTAACCTCACAGGGAAGCTATGACACCCTAAACCCCAAACCCTAACCTCACAGGGAAGCTACGACACCCTAAACCCCAAACCCTAACCTCACAGGGAAGCTACGACACCCTAAACCCCAAACCCTAACCTCACAGGGAAGCTACGACACCCTAAACCCTAACCTCACAGGAAAGCTACGACACCCTAAACCCCAAACCCTAACCTCACAGGAAAGCTACGACACCCTAAACCCCAAACCCTAACCTCACAGGGAAGCTACGACACCCTAAACCCCAAACCCTAACCTCACAGGAAAGCTACGACACCCTAAACCCCAAACCTCACAGGAAAGCTACGACACCCTAAACCCCAAACCCTAACCTCATAGGAAAGCTACGACACCCTAAACCCCAAACCCTAACCTCACAGGAAAGCTACGACACCCTAAACCCCAAACCCTAACCTCACACCCTAACCTCACAGGGAAGCTACGGGTGAGTCTTAACCAGCCGCACATGTTGGGAGCCACGGGTGAGTCATGATTTTTTTCCCACTCTAAAACATGATCATCAGGTATTCTTATTATATGAAAATATTAAAAAGTGTACAGTATTTGTTAAAATGATGTTTTTATGTGGACACGCCCACCAGTTCATTAGGTATGCCTGGTGGAGGGTGATGGGTTGTGATCCACCTGAACTGAAGCCGCACCCACAGCTGTTGTTGCATTGATATTCACAACAACAGCGCAGAGCACTTAAATGATAATTATACGAGGTATTGTATTGCTTCCATGCACGCGCTGAAACAGTCATCTATTCACAACCGTACTGTATATTGGCTACAGTTTCTGCCAAACCGCTCAGTATCAGTTGCAACTTCAAAGCCGATCTCGAGGCAAAAAAATAAGACACTCCCGACGAGCATCCCGCATGCCGCCGCCCACAGTGCTCTGAAGGCAATCAAACATCAGTAACAATTCAAACACGTTTGATTCATCTTTTGAGCAGCAACTTATCGCTGCCGTGGAAATAACAGGTTTCTCCCTCAGCTTCACATCGAATCGCTCTCACGGATGAAGACAGATAACAAAGTGTCACGATGCAACGATAAGGTGACTCAGAGAAACGTCTTCTGGTGGCATGCAGTGTAAATTAAGTACATTTTGTAGATGGAGGAGGAGGAAGTGAACGGAGAAACTAACAAACAACCCAAAGAACGAAGGAAATAAGCTAACAAACTGGTTCCAGAGGAATAAGACATCTATATAGACAGTACATATTGAATGTATCCATTTGGACCTATGAGAGAGTTTACACATATAGCCAAAACTTCTGGTGTCACCTTAAAGCTTTTAACTACGATGTAGAAGACATTTTTAGAATCTGATCTCAGGTCAGAATGGATTAAGCATTATGTTATATTTTAGCTGTTGAAAAATAGCGGATCTACAAGCTCGTAGCTTGTAGATCTGCAATTATTTTGTAAAATCGTGAAAATGTGGCGCAAATCTTTGAATAAGTATTCTTTCAGAGCGAACGTTTATAACTCAAATCATTGCTTCTGGCAGGGGGGGGGGGGTCCCGGGGGTCGGCGGCCAATTACATATCGTTTTTGGGGGTCATTGACATGAAAAACTTTGAGAATGACTGACCGCAACACTGGTAAAGGAAGACTCAGCTCCACTAATGTTTCGATCATCTTCTTCAGGAAACGACTGACATAGAAACATAGGGTTTTTCAGAAAACTGTCAGGATTTAGGAGACATTTAGTCCTAACCGGGTTATCAGTGTTCTGAAACAACACCTGCAGCAACAATGGAGTGGGTGGAAGGTTTGGGCCTCTGCGTCTGTCTGTCTCTGTCTGTGTGTGTGTGTGTGTGTGTGTGTGTGTGTGTGTGTGTGTGTGTGTGTGTGTGTGTGTGTGTGTGTGTGTGTGTTGTGCTGTGCCGCACCGCGCCGCAGCTGCACTGAGGTGTGGTGTGGAGTTACAATCGTGACACCACCTTTATGTGATGCACACACACACGCACGCACACGCATACGCACACGCACACGCACACGCACACACAATTCAATTCAATTCAATTCAAAGGGCTTTATTGGCATGAGAAAACATACGTTTACATTGCCAAAGCAGAAAGAACAATACAACAATACAGCAATACAATCAAAACAAAAATTATGTACTTTGTCAGAATCTTCAATAGATCAACTTCTATGTACCAAGATCACTCGATGCAGGTAGTGCAGGAATATACACAATGATTAGTCTTTAGGGTGGTTGTGTTCCATTTTATATCCTTCTCCTATCACAGCAACTCACAAATCTTGCTGCTGTGTTTGCACATTGTTGTACTTCGCCCAGCAGATATGGGAGTTTTTTGTCATTTTGGTCATGTTTTCAAAATCTCACACACAAAAGAAAAATATCAAGACCAGGCTGAGGGCACTAAAGATTAGAGACACTCATGCTGCACACACATTTACACACAAATACACACGTTGACATACGTACATTAATACACACACACACGTGCACACACACACACACACACACACACACCAAGACCTATAAGTGCAAATTAATTAATAAATATTGCATGTGAATGTTCAGATTATATATTAATTTGGGTTTGCCAGATGTGCGCATCCCTCTCTCTCTCTCTCTCTCTCTCTCTCTCTCTCCCTCTCTCTCTCTCATTTTGACTAAATCGTCAGTACGGTTGTCATGTTTGACTTGGCAAAGGCAGCAAGCACTAATTAAAAGAAAAAAACCTTGTTGTTGTGCTGAAAAAACAGAGAGAGAGAGAGAGAGCGAGAGAGAGAGAGAGAGAGAGAATGGTCTATTTTGTTCGAGCATTCTAAATACACTATTTGGGGATTTAGCAGTGGGGTGTAACCCCGACTATTTGGGGATTTAGCAGTGGGGTGTTCCCCGACTAAAGTTGGTATTTTGGTTACCTGTCTAAATCCCTAAAACACCGTAACTCCGTTACCCATTACATTATGCATAGGTGGGGTTTAATGAAACCAATCACCGTGCCACATGCCATTGCCTTTAAGAGATCCCTTATCCGTTGCCCGTAATGCCCAGTGCTATATTGATTCATAGCCTAACGGTCTATCAGGGCTCGAGATTAACGACATCCCGGGGACTGTATAATATCTATTTGGGACTTAAATGTATCTCATACGGGACGGTTTCGGGACGAGAGGAGTTTTTACACTGAAAATGCGCATTTCGTGTGCAGCGATGAGCAGAATGAGACTAGCAGCGCCGCAAAGACTTTTTGCAGTGCCGTCAGTCAGACAGTTGACGACAACAACGCACACACTACCATTCACCCAACGGAATCATAGGAATGATATGGCTTTTGCCCCGTGGATGGGACATTTAGTTTTAAAAACTATCGGTTGGAAGTGTGGATAAAACCATGGTTGTGTGCTACAGAAAGGTCTCATAGGGACATGGGGCTACACTACACCAACGTTTAACGTTAGCTTCCATGCTAGGCTTGCTAGCTGGCATCGACATTAAATAATATGTTGAATGTTTTGGGGTGGAATGCACACCCCAAAACGCTCTCATTCCACAGTTTTTATTGATTGTATTCCTTCATCTTAGGATTCCCCCTAATAAAGTTGTTTTTATTTGTTTTCTCATGCCACCCATGTAATTGACATTTGAGTATTCATAGACTACCTGCATTCCTGCACGTTATCTGTTGGTCAAGTAGCCTACCACCAAAGTTTTATAAGCTACTGTAGTCACTATTCATTGATTCACTGGTACACCAAAATAACAAAATCCATTTGAAAATAAATATCACTGTTCTCAGGTCGAATATTGATATGCGATTAAAATGTGATTAATTTAGATTAATTAATTACAAAGCCTCTGATTAATTCGATTAACATTTTTAACCAAGCCCTGGGAGCATTTTGACTAAATCAGTGTATCTACAGAAGAAACATGAAGCCAAACAAATAATGTACTGCATGTATTCAATACATGCAGTACATTATTTGTTTGGCTTAATTGTATTTCTATTACAATAGGAATAAAGTTATTAATTTCACAATTTGAGTGGTGCTTTTTTTGTACTTCTTTTCCCCGGGACTGTATACATTTACTTCAGGACAGTTCAAATTGTACATATGTATAGTTTCATTATATAGATATTCCACTGTTACGTTCTTAGCTCACGCATGTTTCATGATAAATGCTTTTTATGTGATGTATTCCCATGCTTTTTTGTTCTTGCTTAATGTAAATCGCTCTGGATTAAGAGCGTCTGCTAAATGCCTAAATTGTAAATTGTAATACTCTGATCCAAAGTGTTGTATGGAGAATGTGAGCATGAAGTGATGAGTGAGGCAGCGGGGTGCGTGCCGCGGTGTGCGTCCTCATCAACACCTCAACAGCAGCAGCACTTCCTGAAGAAGAGTGTTCATATGTCGATCATCACGCTCGCAGTGTCGCGCGTCGGAAATATAGACGACCCACAAGCTCACAACGAGTTGCAGAGGTGATGTTTTGTGAGCTTGTAGGTCTGCTGTATTTTCATCATGCGACAGCGCATAAATTTGTCTTCGTTCTCTCCCCACTGAATCTCAATCTCTCTCTCTCTCTCTCTCTCTCTCTCTCTCTCTCTCTCTCTGACTCATTCTCTCTCGATGAAATATTCTCTGTCTCTCTGACTCTTTCTCTGAAATATGAAAAGTCAGACAGGTCTGTCTTGATGACCATAGAGTTAATGATGTTGGACAACATCTGTTGTTTGGACAACATCTGTAGAAAGTAATATAAATTGTCCACCTGCTAATAAAAAGGCTGAGGTAAAAAACAAATGCAGGCCAGAGACAGTTTTTCCCGCAAATGGGCAAAAATGTTATAATAGCAACACCGTGAGACGGAGAAACCAGCACCATTCTGGGTTGATTTGAGCTGACTGCACGCCATGGGGGGGAGGGAGGGAGGGAGGGAGGGAGGGAGGGAGGGGGGGAGGGAGGGAGGGGGGGAGGGAGGGCGGGGCTGCTGTCTAGTTTTTCTCCAAGCAGCATCAAAGTGTTTATTTTGTGCGGAGGAAGTGGTTGTTAACAGGCCATGATGAGAAGCCTTATTGTTCTTCCTCCTAACCGTATACGCTATATAGTATATATATATATATATATATATATATATATATATATATAGTGACAGAATAGTGACAGTAGGCTTTGAGGTGAGAATAGTGACAGAACAGTGACAGCTCTGCCTACGATGAAGGTGGAAGGAAGCAGCCATGGAGCTGGAAGGCATGTTGCATAATTCAGTGGTTCCCAAAGTGGGGTCCGGGGGACCCCCAGGGGTCCTTGAGGGATAGTTCCAGGGGCTCTCCAGCTAAATGATAGTTTAAGAACCAAATGGACCCTAATATGGGTCTGTAACTCTGAGAGTGTACAAATGGAACCAAATGGACCTGTTAAATCAACATTGATTTTACAATATAAATTGGGAGTCGCAGAGATAGAAATGCCATTAAATGGGCGTCCTTAGTTAAACAGGTTGAGAATCACTGCTAGAGCCGTAAAAATCTTCTCTTATGGGGGTCCTTGGCGTATATTTTCTAATGGGGGTCCGTGGGCTACTTAGTGTAAATTTGGGGGTCCTCGACGTGAAAAGAATTGGGAACCACTGGTATAATTGATGCAAAGACCAATGTGGTGTGTGCTACCTGCAGTGGTAGAAACAGTACTTTTACTTGAGTAAAAGTATACATACTTCAATGTAGATTGTATTAAAAATGTACTCGAGCAACAAAACGTATCGGCATCAAAATGTAGGCCTACTTAAACAGGTTTACTGCCACCTGCTGGACGCAAATCCAACCTCAGAGTGCCACGGGCTGCGGGGGCGATTTAGAGGGTGCACACACAGCACTAGAACGGATGCTGTGGGCGTCCATCTTTATGCTAATAAATAGCGTCAATGCTAGCGAGCTAAACTATAGCCATCCTTGCTCTAGAAAGCGCCAATGTTCCCATCTAGACCACCGGATAATCAGCAAAGACCTCCGAACATCGCACGTTTTATCCAAACCGTAGATTAGGAGTTATTCAGCTTTTAGTCAGCCTGTATAATGGGAGTAGGACGGGACCACTGTTGCGCAATCCGGTCTAGGATCGCTAAAGAAGGAAAGGCCGAGCCAAAATAATAATGAGAAAATAGAAATCAGCGATCCGGTTTGATATCAATAATAAAGCTTATCTGGCGGAGAATTTCTGGCAAAAGCGGAAGGTTATTACATTCCTTATGGCAGAGCGTTCTGCCAAAAGTAGGGGGTGTGTTAATGACAGACAGACTTCTTCCCATTGCTGCAACAGTCTTATCAGCCTGCTTTGGCCATGTTAATTTACTATCTAAATTCTAAAATGATGCCTTGCAATTTTGTCTCCTCTACCTGTTGGATTGGCATCCCTGTGGGTAAATAAAGTTGACGTTTGTGGCGCCCCCCCATGGGCAGAAGAGATAGGGATTTTGGAGGTGCACTCTATACCACTATAGAGCGTCGCAGTCCCGCCCCCTTTCATGACGACGCCAGGCCCAGGAAATAATTCCCAATGCATTTCAAAAAGTATTTATTTAAAGACCTTTTAAGCCGTCGTACAAAGCCATCTCGAGTTGTGACAAATCATGACAACAAACACAATATTTTGGACCAAACAAATAATTCATTCATTCATTGCGGTTATTCCTCTTGGTCTACCGGGAGTGCAAAGTTTAGTTTAATGCCAACCAAACACCGTGTACGTGATTTGTGGCACGCACGCACACCTACTGTCGCTCATCTACACACACGCACGCACACACGCGCATGCGTGCGTGTGTGTGCGGCACAGGCACACTGCACACGCCAACGACTGCAGCTGCTGTGGAGGGATAATCGCTGCATAGCCAAATTAAAAATTAATAATTTCCTTTGATACGTTGATTTGGCTAAGAGAATTATTAATGTGCCAAATTAAGTCTCATTCCACTGAATGCCAAGTCAACCTCATCACAGCGTCAACTGGGGCGAGAGAGAGAGAGAGAGAGAGAGAGAGAGAGAGAGAGAGAGAGAGAGAGGAGAGAGAGAGAGAGAGAGAGAGAGAGAGAGAGAGCGAGAGAGAGAGAGAGAGAGAGAGAATAAATGCAGAGAAAATGTGCTACAGTGGTGGAAAAAGTACTGGAATACTGCAATGTAGAAGTACAAAGTAAAGGTCCTGAATGTAATTTGACTAAAAAGTACAAAAGTATTGGCACTAAAATGGGGAAAAATATATATGTAATATGCCTTCCACCCCCCCCCCCCCCCCCCCCCCCCCCCCCCCCATCTGAAAATACGTAGTTCCAGGGACCTCCCAGAAGCAAAGATTTGAGTTAAAATGTTCACTCTGTAATTATATATATTATAAATGAGGCACATTTTCAGTGCCGCGCTATGATAGCCTGGTTAATAAGCCAGACCGAATCAGCCGTTGGCAAAAAAGATTGCCTGTCTGGTTTATGAACCAGGCTAGCGCTATGAGCTTGTAGATCTGCTATTTTTCAATAGCTAAAGTATAACATAATGGGTTAAGGAATATAACAATTTACAATTTAGGCATTTAGCAGACGCTCTTAATCCAGAGCGACTTACATTAAGCAAGAACAAAAGCATGGGAATATCACATAAAAGCATTTATCATGAAACATGCGTAAGCTAAGAAAGTAACAGTGGAATATCTATATAATGAAACTATACATATATACTACTATGCTATACATATGTACTATGGTGTGCTATGACTACGGAAGTGCTTAGATAGCATTTGATACAGACTTATAGCATGTTATGTAGACAGCACTATAATTGCATTGTATATAATCATAGCACGCCATAGTACATATGTATAGCATAGTAGTATATATGTATAGTTTCATTATATAGATATTCCACTGTTACTTTCTTAGCTTACGCATGTTTCATGATAAATGCTTTTTATGTGATGTATTCCCATGCATGCAATATAATATGCCTCTTGTGTTATTTCTGTACATCAACAAAATGTAGATTTGTATGTTAGACATTGAGGGAAATTAATATTCTCTGATTGTTTACAAAAACGCAGCTTATCAACCAACCGGTTAATCGATTGATAACCTTATCAAAACGTATCAATGAACTATTATTAATGCATGAATCGATGATTCACATCCGATTGACAGGACTAAGCAGGTGCGGTATATAACAGGATATATATAACAGTATAGTTATATAACGGTATATAACAGGACAGACGCATAGAAACTAAATGCAAGGCGGACGGGCAAATGCCAGCCGTCCAACTTAAGGGAGTTGATGGATGAGTGTGACGGGTTCAATACGACCTGCATGTCTCTTTCAGAGCTTGTTTTTGTTGAAGATTACTTTGAGGCAGGATGTTAAAGACAGACTGATATGTGGGGCTGGAGAGAGAGGGTGACATGCAGAGATTGGGCCCGTCTGCAGGGTATATATGCGGACCACGCAGTCGACAAATTGACTTGGCAGAGCCACCATAATGCTGTACATTCATCACGTTTTATCTACAGTATATACCCCCAAACGCCTCTTAAAGTCAAGGAGTTCATCTTGAACAGATGTAAACCTTCTATACTTGGATTCCTTGAAGATTGTGCATTACATTCACCCATTCATACACCGATGGCATGAGGAAACCATGTAAGGTACCAACTTAGTTTTACTAGTCATTGGTTAGACATAAGGTTAAGGCGACCGGATTAAGGTTGGTGACGGGTGCGTTAAGACGACCGGATTAAGGTTGGTGAGGGGTGCGTTAAGACGACCGGATTAAGGTTGGTGAGGGGTGCGTTAAATCGACTGGATTAAGGTTGGTGAGGGGTGCGTTAAGGCGACCGGATTAAGGTTGGTGAGGGGTGCGTTAAATCGACTGGATTAAGGTTGGGGAGGGGTGCGTTAAGGCGACCGGATTAACGTTGGTGAGGGGTGCGTTAAGACGACTGGATTAAGGTTGGTGAGGGGTGCGTTAAGGCGACCGGATTAAGGTTGGTGAGGGGTGCGTTAAGACGACCGGATTAAGGTTGGTGAGGGGTGCGTTAAGGTGACCGGATTAAGGTTGGTGAGGGGTGCGTTAAAACGACCGGATTAAGTTTGGTGAGGGGTGCATTAAGGCGACCGGATTAAGGTTGGTGAGGGGTGCGTTAAGGCGACGGGATTAAGGTTGGTGAGGGGTGCGTTAAAACGACCGGATTAAGGTTGGTGAGGGGTGCGTTAAGGCGACCGGATTAAGGTTGGTGAGGGGTGCGTTAAGGCGACCGGATTAAGGTTGGTGAGGGGTGCGTTAAGACGACCGGATTAAGGTTGGTGAGGGGTGCGTTAAGATGACCGGATTAAGGTTGGTGAGGGGTGCGTTAAAACGACCGGATTAAGGTTGGTGAGGGGTGCGTTAAGACGACCGGATTAAGGTTGGTGAGGGGTGCGTTAAGACGACCGGATTAAGGTTGGTGAGGGGTGCGTTAAATCGACTGGATTAAGGTTGGTGAGGGGTGCGTTAAGACGACCGGAATAAGGTTGGTGAGGGGTGCGTTAAGACGACAGGATTAAGGTTGGTGAAAGGGTGCGTTAAGGGTTGGGAGAGGGTTTAGGTGTGCTGCCCCATGGGAGGTGAGGGTGAGATAGGTTGTAGGACTAATAACTGGTCTAACCAATGACTAGTCTGAACCAAGTACTGCACCCAACCAGCGGGCCTTGCCATTATGCAGTGGCTCTGTGTTTTGGTGTCCTTTTTGCCTCGTTAAACTTCTGTTTAAATGCCAGCTGATGATACCACGATATCCGACGCCATACCGTGTTTGGTGCCTTAAGCAGAGAGCAGTCACGTGCTCACCTTCAAGTTCTAGTTCCGCCTGCCTCGCCACATACAGTAACCTGGCTGTGCTGACTGGTCAGCTTTATAACCCCATAGGGAAGATATTAGCTTTAGCCTGTGCAACGTAAGCTTGTGCTGACCATTAAGTACATGCTTATTGCTCCTTTTACAACTACTGGCTGGATGTTATGTCATACATTACTGTATAATTATAATTCCCAGCATTCCAATTAAGCGTGCCCCACGTGCTGTATACAGTATGCACAAGGACTATATCGACTGTAACCTATACAGTAACCTCTAACATATGCCTTCTTCATCCAAAGAGCTTCTGTGTGTGTGTGTGTGTGTGTGTGTGTGTGTGTGTGTGTGTGTGTGTGTGTGTGTGTGTGTGTGTGTGTGTGTGTGTGTGTGTGTGTGTGTGTGTGTGTGTGTGTGTGTGTGTGTGTGTGTGCAGTATGTGCAACCTCAGTGGGATTAGTATGCACACTCATCAATATATTTCAAATGAAAAAATATGAAGACCGGGCACTAAAGATTAAAGACACATGCACACATTTACACATACAAACACAGACAAAGACACACATTGGCATATACCACACACACACACACACACACACACACACACACACAAACAGAAGAGGCTATATTGGAGAACCTGATTTGTACAGTATAGGGACACATGATCTGATGCAGGACACTGAGACTATGATAGTAAGAGACAAGATGGGTCTGTTCCAAAGTTAAACCAAATACTTGTGCTGTGCCACACTCATCCATTCGCCCCGTGAATCCCAGTGGAAATGGGGGAATATGTTAAAGATTCTAAGACTGCAGGAAAAGCCTTATTTTTGCATTATCTTGGTTAAAACCATTCCATGATGTCCCCATGCCCACACACTACACTTTGTCCCCGAGTTTGAGAATCTAAATATCATGCAAGCTGAACAACAAAATACAAACCTGTGTGTGTGTGTGTGTGTGTGTGTGTGTGTGTGTGTGTGTGTGTGTGTGTGTGTGTGTGTGTGTGTGCATTGTATGTTAATGTGTGATACACACATGATCATACAACAACACACATCAACTACACTAAAATGACAAGAGATAGCCTGGCTAATAAGCCAGACTCAAATCACACTGTCGTGTGGTATTTGAGTCTGGAGATGCTGTGTATGGACCTTGTTTCCCGGGGGGCGGGTTCAAACATTTTCTCTTTGACGCAATTGGTCAGAGCTATACTGTCAGTCAAAGGTCTCAAGCATTGAACGTCACTGTACCAAAGCCCGCCCATATTGCATACCGTGTCCCGATTGGCCACACCAGTTCTCTGGTGTAGGAAATGGGCGTATACAATTGAGCCTCTCCAGACCGTAATCCGCCGGCAGGCAATTTTTTATTTGCCAACAGGCTGATTCGGTCTGGCTTATTAGCCAGGCTAGACAAGAGATCCAGCTGGCTCAAAACTTTGGTGCGCGCACACACACACACACACACACACACATGCACGCACGCACACACACATGCATGCCCACGCACGCACAGAGACCTTTTTATTTGGACGTAGACAGCGCTATACCCACTTACCATGAGTTATTCCCCCCGAATAGCCGTTGTGCTCAAGGGCACACGGTCTGCAGAATGAGCCACCAGGGAACATTTTCCATAAAGCATTCTATTGCTTTGGCCGTATTGTTCTCCATCGCCAGCTCTTTCTCTCTGTTTCATTTATTGTTCAGGCACAAACTGCGCTCTCCATCACAGCTCATGGCAGTCGCTGTTTAGTGTTTAGAGCACGGGAGATTTAAACCAGTGCACCAACCGAACGCAGCTGTTTCCAAATAGTGCTGGAAAACAGCTTTGAGATATTTGTACTTAAAAATAGCCAATCTACAAGCTCACAATGCGTCGCGTCGAGCTTGTAGATCGGCTATTTTCAAAAGATTTCCATACATTTGAAAACTTGTGAAATGGGACATTGTACATAGCGAGTACTTTCTATTTTATTTTATTTTTTCTTGTCCACATTTAGAGTTCCATCATGGCAAGGTAACTACACAAACCAAACCTCTACCAAAGTGGTCTCGCACTTTAAGAGATGTTCCAAATATATACTGTACCACAAACAATGCATTCCCCAAATTGTGCAAACACTGGCCCTCACTCATTTGGATTATTGTCCAATGGTATGGTCTTCTAGTGCTGCAAAAAAGGATTTAGTGAAATTACAATTGGTCCAAAATAGAGCTGCACGTATTGCTCTGTGCTGTACAAAAAGAACAAACACCAACAGAATGCATGCCACTTTGGGATGGCCACTGATGGAGGACAGACTTCATATTTCCCTGCTGTCTTTTGTCAGAGGTATTATTGTTATTGTTATTATTATATATCTAAAGTTCCGGCTGTCCTGTATTGCAGGCTGAAGTTCAGCTCTGATGAACACACCTACAATACCAGACATTCAGCACAAGGTCTTTTTACGTTTCCCATCTCAAAAACTAATGCAATGCAATACACAGTAATATATATAGAGCAATGAGAGAGCTGCATAGTCTTCCATCACAAATCAGACGGGCAACAAGTAAATCAGATTAAAAGAATAAAAATCTCATGTCACTTGCTTTTGATGATGGTCATTGAACACTGTTTAAAATATTTCATACTGTAACGGTAGGCTACTCAAACTGAAATTGTATTCATGGTTGCGATGTAATATTTATTACTGTAATTTCCGGACTATAAGGCGCACCTGAATATAAGCCGCACCAGCCAAATTTAGGGAAAATCCCAAATATGTACGTATACAAGCCGCACCGGACTATAAGCCGCAGGTGGCCCCCTAGTGGCCGTTTCGTTAGCTCAGAGCCTTAGATGGCTCTGCGTTAGCTGTAAAAATCCATAGATAAGCCGCATCGTTGTATAAGCCGCAGGGTTCAAATCATGGGTAAAAAGGTGCGGCTTATAGTCCGGAAATTACGGTAATTACTTTTTTTATATTTAGTTTAGTATAGTTTAGTTTTTAACTGTTTTTCTTACAGTCTTGTCAAATGTATTTCATAATATGATGTAATGTATTATGTGTGGACCCCGGCAGGAAGAGTAGCTGCTACTAAGGTAGTATAGCTATAATGGGGATCCAAGTAAACAAATAAACAGGGGGGCGCAAAAGGGGTCATTGAGCCCTTAAACGGATGACGTTGACCCCCTAGTCAAGTTTATATAGTTTTTCAAATGGCGCACGGCACTTACAGCAGCACAGAACGCACCGCTGCACACTGACAGACAGGTCACCGAGCGCACATAGGTTACTTATGCAAATGCTGCCGAGGACGATTCTAAAAACGCCTTCTGAAACCTAACCTAAGGTTTCTGAGTGAAGACGTTCAAATTCTTATTCAAAAATGTTAAAATATGAATTATGTTGCTACATGTATAGACTAACTAATTCAATGCCTTGCTCAAGGGCACTTAAGCGGTGGTAATTTTTACGTGCCGGTGGGCGGACACTGGGGAGGCTCTGGGGAGGTACTGGACATTTCATATCACACACACACCATGATTCACTAGCCCCCTAAAAAGAAAAAAAAGAAAGAAAAAAAGCTTGGCATGGCGCGATTTATTTCAAGCATGGCGCAGCGCCAGGCCAACAACATTGTGCAGGAAACGCTAAAACATTTCACAGAATATAATATATACTGTACCAGTTTGCATTAAAACAATTGGTTGTGCATAGGCGGCTGCATAGGCACTTGTGAAACTATAGCCTATAGATTTATTTTATGGATGTGGAGTACTGGTGTTGCGCTGTTGTGAGGTGATGGAGTGGCGTGCGGAGATCTGCAAACTCAACACGGTGAACACGCATATAATAATATAAATGAAATGAGGGCTGAGGCTGATTAAGTTTGCAAATAACGGCCCATGGGCGCTTATATGGTACGAGGGCGGTTATTTGAAGGAGGCGGTTATTACGCAAAATGGTGTCAGAACCATAGACTGTAAAAAATATGGACAAAGCGTTCCCCGGGTCTAACATGAACGTAAAATGAAGCCTGTAATAATATGCTAATTCCTGATGTAAGTCGCCATCTTTGGTACCAGCTGGCCATTGGCTGGCTCCGTTTTGTATACCAGCTGGTCATTGGCTGCCCAGACAACGAGGCGGGACTTCCCCCCTTCTTCTCCGTTGGTTTTTATTTTGACTCGAGTGGGAGGGGAATCCCGATCATAGACTGTAATGGTAGCCACGCCCCTCAGAACATACGCGATGGTTTTTTTTCTTTATGGTCATTTTTTTAATTAATGGGACCATCATTTTCCAAAAAGAATATTATGACATTAGAAATGAGACTTTAAACTAGTGACTGGAAGAAGAAAGTATTCATGACCATGTTTATTAAGGTAATACAGTCTAGGTGAAGTTGGGCCAAAATACATGGGCCTCTATGGAGCTATGGGGCTTTTTGGGTCCGGTCCAGCGCCACAACAGGCCATTATATGAACTACCGATTTCAAATGAGGCTTCACGAAATATCTGGCTGACTGCCCCCCTGGTCAGAACCTGGGCCTTTATTAGGTGCTAGGCGGCTATTTGAGCATGGGCTGTTATTTGGTAATATACTGTATGTTTATTTTCTCAGCTGCTGTTGCTAGTCATGGCTGCCAGTTCCCACCTGATGTTGTGTGGGAGTCCAGACTGCTCCTGACCGTACTGAATAACTGCTAGCTTACATAATGTCTTGAGGCTCGGACTGAAGTCTAAGACATACAGGTCACCTGGTCTGTTGTCTGCTCCAAAGATGATGACACGATCTCCCAGCATGCAACAGCACATATTCTTCATCCCATGTGGGCGTTTCCCCTTGGGCTCAACCTTCTTCCAGGAGAAGGTTTCTGGGTTGAATCTCCACAGATCATTGAAGTAATGGTCATTTTTAAAATTACAGCCACCAAATATGTACAGCTCTCCACTGAAGGTAAAGGCTGAATGACTCCAGCGTCCTTCTGGAAGAAGCTGTGTAGAAGGTGTGTTCATCCAGTCGTTGGTCTCTGTGTCAAACATGGTGTTGTGGTACTGACCCAACCTCCAGGCCTCAAGTACAAACATCTTTGTCCCGATGATGGTGGCAGAGTGATCTGATGAAGCAGGAGGTGGAGTTCCTCTGGTGTTGATTAAATACCAGACCATTGTGGTGGAGTCCAACTTGTAGATGCCATTAGTGAGTCCAGTCTTGGTCAATCCTCCATGGATGAACATGACCTTCCCCAAAACACAGGCTGAGTGGTGGTACCTCCCCTCTGGAACGGTCCCAGAAACCTGTGGTTTGAACCATCTGTGGGCATCGACATCAAATGCATAAAGATGGTTGTAGTACTCATGTGTATAGTTTTTGAAGGCATAACCTCCCCAGAGGTAGACAGTATATTCTATCAGCACAGCTGTGTGGCCACAGCGCCTGGAGGGAACCTCAAGGTGAGGTTCTCCTGTTCCAGGGGTCCCTGGGGTCAACTTCCTCCAACATAAAGACGCTGTGTTGAAGACGTGTACTTCAATGTGATCTCGTCTCTGGTTTCCGTCTCCTCCAAAGCAGTAGATCTCGTGTCCGACCACCACAGCAGCAGCCTGGTCCTTCCGATGTTCTCCTTCCAGATGTACCGTCCAGTGAAACATTTCACACAGCAGCTCCACCGCCAATGAGCGCTGTTATTTATGAAGAACAATGATATGGTTGTGATGTCATTCCATGATTACGTCATATTGCAGGATAGCTATTAGCTAAAGACAATACTGCTGTCAATACTATGACGTCATTCCTCCATATTTGGGCATGGAGTTGAATTGACAGGCAACATCCGGAACCGGACTGTTTGTGAGGAAGTGGACTGGCATGAATAGGAAGCGCCTCAAAACCACTCCACACCTAATCAAAACAAAGAATGCAGCTGCTCTGTTCTCCCAGCAAACTGGGTGGCTATAGGCTACCTAGTTTCGTGGGACATTTGTGGTCGTAGTGACTACATCTGTCATTAAAATAAATGTTTTTTCAGCCATTTTATTAGTTTTAAGGGTAACTGTTGTATAATTGCAATATTACACTTGAGGGTGTGGTTTAACGTGATTATTGCCACTTCAGTGATGCTTGCGGAATTCGACTATGTCTCGTTCCTGACCGCATCCCTGTCGTGGCAATAATCTCGGGGGGGGGGGACACTGGGGAGGCACTCGGGGGGACACTGGGGAGACACTGGGGAGAAACTGCAGCCACTGGGGAGACATTGGGGAGGCACTCAGGGGACACTGGGGAGAAACTGCAGCCACTGGGGAGACATTGGGGAGGCACTCAGGGGTACACTCGGGAGGCACTCAGGGGACACTGGGGAGGTACTCAGGGGACACTGCAGGGGAGGTACTGGGGAGCCACTGGGCAGACACTGGGGGAGGCACTGGACATTTCATATCACACACACACACCATGATTCACTAGCCCCCTAGCTTGGCATGGCGCGATTTATTTCAAGCATGACGCAGCGCCATGCCAACAACATTGTGCAGGAAACCCTGCATATAGGTAAGTATTCACTTACAAGGTGAAGGCATCTTTTACCAGCACTACTAGAATACATATAGGTAAGTATTCACTTACAAGGTGAAGGCATCTTTTAGCAGCACTACTAGAGAACAAAATGTCCTTTTAGATCAACGTTCAGAGACTTGTTGGCTGAGACTTGTTGTTGTAAAAATGCACCTCTGCCTCCCAGCGAGCCAGTCATCCGTGGCCCGCAATGGCAAATCAGCAGAATTACAAGAGCTCAGCCGTTCAGACCTCCCTCCCCCCCTATCTTCCCTCCAGCCGCCCTTCCTTCCCTCCCCCCCTCCCTCCCCCCCTCCATCCCTCCCTCCCTCCCTTGCGCTCCAGTGAATCGCCCTTTGCGAGGATTCCTTTATCATCGTGGTTCCGTCGCATCGATACAGCGCTGATCTGCGTCAGCCCCCCTGTCTGCTCTCTCTCTCTCTCTCTCTCTCTCTCTCTCTCTCTGTCGCTGTGTCTCTCTGTCGCTCTCTCTCCGTGTCACACACAAACACGTACCGTCCATAATATATCTTTCTCTCACCCACACACATCCACCACCCCGTCCTCTCTCCTCTCCTCCCTCACGCACGCTCTCTCTCTCTCTCTCTCTTTCTCTGTCGCAACATGCCAATCATCTTCTCTATTCTCCCTGGCTTGCTCTTATACTTTCTATCTTTCTTATCTTTTCTTCATCCCCGTTTGTCTTTTTTTTATCCGTCACTTTTGTCTCTCTCTATTTGGGTCTGGCTGAATGGGGCCCGCACGAGGAGAAGCACAGGGCATGTGCCATCGGCGGTATACTAATATTATATTTAATATATATAATATATATATGCAATGAAGGTTGCTTTGTATTCAAGACCTACAAAGAGATATTCTACTAACCCATTTTTGACCCGAGATCAGATTCTAAAAATGTCTTCTAAATCATGACAGTTTTCTGAAAAAGCTATGTTTAACTATGTCAGTCGTTCTTCGATTTTTCAAAAATAGCAGATCTACAAGCTCGTAGCGCGCCACTCGGTGGCGCGCTATGAGCTTGTAGATCTGCTATTTTTGAGTGGTGTAACCACTCCTACAACCAGCAATGTCCGTGCGTACCTATGTGGCCATGAGCACGAGTATATGACTATAGAGGTGCTGTTTGCCAGAAACAGCGAGAGAGGTATTAGTGCTGCCTGTTGCCTGCTAATGAGAGAGAGAGAGAGAGAGAGAGAGAGAGAGAGAGGGGGGGGGGGGGGACAGGGGGGTGGGGGGGGAGAGAGAGGGGAGTTGCACCACTCAGTTCACTCGATTTTCAATAGCTAAAGCATTTGCTAACACCAAAAGGGGTTCACGCCCAAAATGGGCTAATGCATTCTCCACCTGTGCATTATTACTCCAGCTCAATCTGGGGGGAAAAAAGTACATCGATGGAGTGCCCTTGGCGCGAGCGATATAACCACTAACTGTGTGCACTGAGAGACCCATTAAATTAGGAACGTGTGCTTTTTTGAGTTTTTTCCAGGGCATTTACTGTATATTTCTCCCGCTCTTGGGCATTGTTAAAAAGAGGGAACTATAGAGCACTCAACTAGTTACACCCCAGTGTCTTATTTCAGTTCATTTGATCATCCTTCAGTTTCAAATGCAATATTTAAAGACAATGAATGGAAGCCGTTATGAAAACAAAACAAAACATGTGGATGTACTACTACACTCTCCATTCCGCCGTAGTTCATGTGGGCAGAAATCTCTCTGAGGTCTCCATTGTAAGATTAAGTCTCAGCATGACTTCTTTCAAGTAAAGACATCTTTCTAGTAAAGAACAAGACAATTTACATACATAAAGACAGCATGAAGACAAGAGCAATAGCGGTGGATATTGCTCTTGTCTTCATGTCTTCATGTGTGTAAATTGTCTTGTTCTTTGTGTCATGTCAAATGTGTGTATATGTGTTCTTCTGCATACTTGGCTGCTGTGTCGCAAGACAAATTTCAGTGTGAACTGAGAATAAAGTACTATATCATATCATATCACCCCATGCTTTCTCTGCCACTAATATAATAATAATAATAATAATAATACTGCACTGTGCTGACACTGTACTTGCCGTGTTATAGAGATGCAACGATACTGATTTTTCAATTCCGATCCGATCCGATATCCGATATTTGCCGATCCGATATTTGCTGTAGGCTACATAGCAAATCAAATAAATACAAAAAAATGCATTAACTTTCCATAAGCCATTTATTAATTGTACAAATGCCTTACATTTAAATTCAAAGAGGGGATGTTTATGGTTAAGTGTTTAACCTGTAAAAATAAGAATAAGAAGTGTTTAATTGCACTAAACTTACAATCTGAATGAATATTTGAGCTTCTGACAACAATGTCGTGGTTTGGTAACTGAGCCAATTATATAAAGACGGATTTAACCGCGACGACGACGACGCGCGCTTATTCTTCATCATCATCATCATCGTCACAGCAGCATTCTTTTTCAATGGCAATTATAAAGTTACAAATATTTAATCACACGCTAAACAGCACGTGTGTGCAGTTAATATTTAGCAGAAGAATGGATTACAAGAGCAATCTCATCAACAACGTCAGAACGCAGCTCCACACAACTGAACTGCGCATGCAGTGACTTGACTGATCCGTGCGACGACGGGTAAACTTTATACTTTTATTACTGTTAAGTCTGTAAGTGATTCCATTCTATATTGCACCTTAGTGGGGCTTTTTTCTATAAACTGTTTGCAGTCTGTACATACTGGAGGTTGGATTCGCTCACTGCACTGTCTGTGCAGGACGGACTGTATAGTAAACATTAAACACGTGTCCCCCTCCTGTATCGGAGCGTAAATCGGTGGCGTCAAATCCGATCTCCGATACATTAATTAAGCTGGATCGGAGGCCGATCCCGATATAATATCGGATCGGTTGCAGGGTCTTTGTTTCTGACAAGCTTCCTCTAAAATAGCTTGTTGTTGCCGTGGGTGGTGGGGATTCCCCTTTGAACTCTTCTCCCTTCTGGCTCCAAAACTGTGGAATGCACTTCCCATTGCAGTCAGAACTGCAGCATCACTCCCAATCTTCCGCCGTAGCCTGAAAACCCACCTTTTCAGACTCCATCATGGCCCATAGCACTTACCCTAACCCCTTAGATAGCATTTCTGTTGGCTTAGATAGCATTTGACACAGACTTATAGCATGTTATGTAGACAGCACTATAATTGTATTGTATATAGTCATAGCACGCCATAGTACATATGTATAGCATAGTAGTGAATATGTATAGTTTATTATGTATAGTGTATGTATAGTCTCATAATATAGATATTCCACTGTTACTTTCTTAGCTTACGCATGTTTCATGATAAATGCTTTTATGTGATGTATTCCCATTGTTAAGGCAATCTGTCGGTGTGCACATATAACACAGTTGAACACAATAATCGAGACAGACACAATTCAGAGTTTCAGAGTATTGGAATAGATTGTATTCGAATACGGAGTAGCCGCGTAGCGTTACAATGGAACACCACACACTGACTCAACACATCTTAGTCAGACTTCAGTTTAAGTACATTATTACCCCCCCCCCCCAGGGGTGGGTCCTAACACATGCCAATGAGAGACAAGTCACAGCTGGTCAAATGTCAGTGGAACAGGCTTTGTTTATGATGTCCTTAAATATACAACTCAGGTATCCCACATATCCTTGACATTTCCCCCATTTATTCATTTAAGAACTCATAACCCATGTCTCTGGACGTAGAAGTAGGCGAAACGACCCTGATAACAATCAGGTAAAAAAATTCCTACATGGCCCTCTTCAAAATCATTTAGAGCAACCACCCTCAGGCCTACGTCAACAACAAACAAGCGAAGCCGTCCGTTCAGAACTGTTCATCTGCACACTCGACAGCGTGCTGCAGGCATCACACGGTTAAAACTGCACAGGGCAATCCAAACTGGCAGTCCTGTTGCTCCTTCACAGGGCTCAGCTCTCAGATTGGCCATCTTTCCAGAACAGCTGCAATGACCAATCTCCACCGCACAGGTGACACAGCATCATTCTTTCCGAAGAATGGTCCAGAGCTTAATCCCTCATTTAGGAACATCAGTGTGGACTTAGCCATCCTCATCATATATCTGAAAAATAAAGAAAACCAGTGGTAGGCCTATACACAAAAAAATACATATCAATAACATAACTTAAACTAAACGGAGCCGGGCATGAGCATACAGGGCATTTCTGTTTCCACATGAGTAGTTACAACAAAATCCCTTTCTATTCCATCAATTTTATCAGTCCAAGTTGAGCTTAATGCATCAATCAAACATACTTCTCTCCCATCCAGCCTGAATAGCATACTAGGATTTCCAGAAACTATAGGTACAATAATTAGCAGGCACATTATTATCTTGTATTATCTTCAACAAGAGTCGGCATAATAAACTTTACCAGCCTATACCCATTCAGTGTCAACCTTAACATGTAACACAACTGTCTTCTAAACATGGAAATGTAAGTACCAAAATAAACTATTCATCCATAGACTATTCATTTATTCAATTAACCCGACTCCGCACAATAATTCTGAACTTAGGCCTTGTTATTGCAATAACTAAATACTGTAGAGTGTATGATTCTGAAATATGACACCCCACATATTATCATTCACATTCGATACTTAGCCATGTCGCCAGATCCAGATTTAAGTCATGTTTTTCCCAAAACGACTTTCATTATTTACGGAGCTGAAAAAAACATACTGACAAACCATTAATTCCTACCCTACCTACCTAGTCACTAATTTTAGTGTTGATGGTGGACCAAATACTTTACTAAATATACCTTACTTTATAGACAGTTGGTTCCCGACTGCCCTCAGAAGGTGTAGGCATGTCATTAACTCATTAGAGCCTCTAAAGCCTTCTGTAGGGGTGCAATTAAACCCAGGGGGTCTCACAGCTGACTACCAGCTGACACTATAACCATCTCATTTACTGTCAGTCCACCACCTTCCAACGTGTCTACACGCATTTGTATAACTACTGCCTAAAAATACATTCTCATGTCTCACTAGTATGGCATAATTCAAACAATACCGCTGTTCAACACTATAAATTGTATAACTACAGTAAAACATTCTGAACATCAATATGTTGCATTTTACTCACGTAATACTCACAGATTTGACTTCCAAAATCCAATGATACTTCTCTTCTGTAAACACATCAAGATAACCATTTCGGCGCACATGCACACACATGCAAAGATTAGTCATTTCATTAGTAAATCATTCCACAAACATATGAATCTGGACCGCCTCCACCTTGAACCTAAAAAGAAACCTGGATCAGAACATTCATACATTTATACAGGAAACACATTGTATTTAAATACTTTGTCTATTTCAGGGCGTCCCCTGAACCAGAACTGCGGACTCACTCACATTAGTCTGTGTGACTCCTATGAATAATATCTTGTAAATACATCATATAGTACTTATATTCTAGAATGTACAACAACTCCTATCTTTGGTTCCATTCCACCATCGGTGTACAGCCCCTTACTGGACCTTTAGATAATTGAACAATGTGTAACTCATAACTTTTAGTAAGCCCAAGCAACTCCAGCTTGATAAACAGGTTATCATTCTCAGTCTTAATTTTAACTCATGCAGCCAATACATTTCTCAGTCTTAAATTTAACTCACGCAGCCAGCCAATACATCAATCAATATTATTTCTTGCCCTGATGAAAATAGCTACTCAAAGTTACTCTATAAATGACATCTATGATGTCAGTGTCTTCTTCTTCTCCCTGCTATATTCCCTATTTATTTACTTATTTAAATGACGACTGCACAGCTCATAGTTGCTCTTACTAATGTAGTGAATTTAGTGGTGCTGCTCATTCAGATACAACAGTATCCTCCTTCCTAATATGTCAACACTATTGATAAGATGCGGAAAATACGTTCCGCTGTACTTTACTTGTACTCTACTCTGACAATAAATGTAATCTCACCTCCCATCTTCTCTCATCTTCCCTGTGACACACATCCTATTTACCAATGTAAATTCACCGGCCCTGAAGACAAGAGTGTAACACAACATAGCTTAAACCAATTGTTATTTTACAAAACTATGCCTGCACTCACTGTACTCACATCCTAATTAATTCTCTAACCAATACAATACAATGTAGAGATTGACTGATTTTACACTGTTACATGACCTATATGACTGCAGTAGAATCTTAACTGTTCATCTTTTTATTTGAATGAGTGTATTGCTGCACACACATATGATCTATAACTTTATCTAATACTGTACTATTGAACTCCACTAATTTACATTAGTATTTTTGGTATCTGACCTCTGAGCACCTGATCATAGTATGTCCTTACATTCAGCCCATGGAAATAACCTGCAGTAAATTCTGTGTAGTTGCTTTGACCATGTCGTTATGTCATAAACATTTCAAATAGCACTAGGCCAGCTGTTTTCCCTATCCTTGGCCAAGTCAAGATAAGGTAAAAATAAAGTCAGATCCTGAAGCACAACCATTTTAAAGTTTACCAGACCAACCACCCATTTCCTTTCATAGCAGCCATAATTGATAATCCCTCCTTACTATTTTGTCAATATGCATCTGTCATTCTTACCACACCTCTCACCATCACTACAGAGAGAGTAAACACAGTTCCTGCTGGCCACAAAATCAGCAGATGACGTGGAGGAGAACACAGCCATAGTTCCCAAGGTCTCACAAAATCAGATGTCGAAAACATATCCTCCATTGTTGTTGCAGACGTCAGCTCTGCCTTGCATTTGAACCCATCCTTTGCAGGGTGCCCAAAACCCTTCACACAGTGTCTCAGTACAGTTCAGTTCAGTTCAGTAGGTGTCTCAAAGTTCAGTGCAATGATCACACCTCCCACAGTGTGATCTTAAAAATCAAGTAAGCGGTTTGTAGCCTGTATCTCTCCCTCTCCATGGTAACAGGTCAAGAGCAGGCTTACTCTGACAGATGCATACGTTTTGCATACTGCAAATTACTATATTTTAAATGATCACAATTACAGCTGCTATTACAATCATATTCCATGTACGTGATCTAATTGCCATATTCTTTGTTCTTACCTAATGTAAATCGCTCTGGATTTAAGGTTTAGCTTTCTGGATTTCCTTAGATTTTTGCAAAAGGTGTCACCAAATCAATCATCGTCACACCATTCTTATTTGCCAATCAGTGACTAGTTGTTAGCCTGTGTCAGGCCCAAAAAAGGTCCTTAATGTTATCCTTGATAAATTCATTCTCTTGTATCAGCCAGATATATACACAGTGTTCAGGCAAATTCTTCAATTTTATCTTTTACGTGCACACAAGACATAGCCTACATGATCAGGTCTCTGGCTCAAATACCACAAAACTAACCTTTCCCTTACTCGGGACTCTATAGGTGGGGCCTTGGGCACACTTTTACGGTCACGTTCCCTATAATCTCCAGCTCAGTGGCCTTGTGGTTAGAGTGTCTGCCCTGAGACTGGGAGGTCGGGGTTCAATCCCCGGCCGGGTCATACCAAAGACTCTAAAAATGGGACCCAGTGCCTCCCTGCTTGACACTCAGCATCAAGGGTTGGATTGGGCAAGTTTCCATCATAATCAATATTAAGCAGACTTGGCAACCTGACAGTAGACAGTAACAGTACAGTAAAGAACCTGGGGGTTATTACTGATTCCGAATTGAATTTTAATTCACACATTAATCATGTTACCAAGATTGCCTTTTTTCACCTTAGAAATATTGCACGAATCAAAGCCTATGTGTCCTTGGACGATGCAAAAACGCTAATCCACGCCTTTGTTTTCTCTCGGCTTGATTACTGCAATGCACTTTTTCCAGGACTGTCTAAGAAAACAACTGACAGATTACAACTTGTCCAAAATGTAGCAGCCAGAGTTTTAACTAGAACTAAAATGAGAGAACATATTACTCCAGTTTTGGCATCACTGCACTGGCTTCCGGTTGTTTTTAGGATTGATTTTAAAATTATTTTACTTGTCTATAAGTCTTCAATGGTCTCACACCTTCCTACCTACATGACTGCTTGCCTAAATATGTCCCAAACCGGCCGCTAAGGTCTTCCACTGCTGGCCTGCTCGCTTTGCCTGTCAGGCAGCCTCTGTAGACATTTTTAAAGCTCAGCTCAAGACCCACTTCTACAACATTGCCTTTAAGTGATCTTATATATTTTTTTTTAATTCATGTCCTCACTGTATTGCATTACTGCTTGTTTTTTTAATGTCGTTGAGTTAGGCTCCTGCCCTATGACCCTCATGTCTCAGCAAGGCTACTTACATACTCCCTATAATCTCACTGTAAACCCTCGTTCTTGACTACGGTAATTGCTTCCGGCATATTTAACATTCTCCTAAAATACAAATGACAGTTTACAAAGTAACTATTCTGGGAAGTAATCCTTTACGTTCATAATAGGGAAATAGCTTTGGTCAATTTCTACAAATGGCTTTATAGTGTACGTGGTCCACTCACTCCTCTCCTGTCTGTAACACGAGTCGTCACACAGAGCAGGGGAGCCCTCGGAAGAGCAAATAAACAATAAACTAATTACAGGGGTAATTATCTCACAGCATGACCCCAGGCTAGCATCAACACTAATTCTCACCGTTTCATTACTTTACTTTTTAAACAACATGCTTGTAGAACTGCTATTTTTTAAACTCTTTCCTATCAGTATGCACTATATCAAATGTATCATCTTAGAATCTGTCCTAACAATTTCCTTAGATCTATAGGCTATGTGTTCTATTTTACTCAAACTACATCAGGGAGAATGCTCCATTTTACTGCTTGGGGACATGACATTTTACCAATTAACAAGAATGTTAGACCATGAGCTGATCAGAATGAGGCAATACACTATTCTAACAATAGTGATTATAGCTACCATTTTCAGAAAGGTTTAACCCCACACTATAATTTACATAGTGAAGTTTAATAGACGAAGCTATCGTGGTTACTATGTACCTAAATTACTTTTAGCTCCACATTCTGACACAGACAATATCTACAATGCATTTAACTATTAAAAGAACAAAGCCTACTACATGTGGTACGAATATGGTTAAGGAAATCTGTAGGTTTCTGCTCCCTCTACAGCTATCTGCTTAAACATGTCGCACTATGGTTTCAAACAATGAGCAACAGCTGGGTTCACATGACACGATGTGGTCAGATATTTTCACTCCAAAGAAATACAAATACCTATTTTTTCCCTCATCATACATATACACATTTGATCACTCTTCAGATATACAGTATGTGTTTTAGCACAACTTCCTATACTTTTCTCATTCCTCATCTAGAGGATTCTGACACTTCATGTAGAATGGATCCATCCAGTTACGTTAATTATTATGTCCATATCTATCTCCACTTTAGGCTCCAGCCTGTTAACTACTTAACATCACTTTTCACAATGACCTCTCATTCTTTTTCTCTCACTCTATCTGTCTGCCTCTCTCACAACACACACACACACACACACAGACAGACCACTTCATTCAGCACTCAATCAGTTGTCATGACATGTCACATCCATACATAGCGCTTCACAATTATTTTATGCTTTTGCTAGCAAAGGGACCCATAGGCGAGGATTAACCTCCCTTCTTAGTAGCTACAAATTTAGGCAAGACAACTGTCTCCCTGTTCAGGCCAACACTCACAGACATACACTACATTTAGGACAAACACACACAGCTAGCTTTTTGCTCACACCCTTATAGGCAGACGCAGGATCCTTAAGGCTGAACACCAGTTCACCTTTTATCAGACAACTGGCAACTTATAGTCCCTGTTCCTGTACACACGCGCATGTTTCAGGCAAGACTTCTTCCGTCTCCCTATAGGCCTATCCTATATGTGATCACAAATCTATCACTAATACTCTAAAATCTGAACGGCTCAACTCAGCACAAACACCAACAGATTCCATATTTACTCACGGCGTTGGCCAACAGCAACAGACAGCAACGGCCACTCCACTCTCCCTTCCTGTGAGCCAACCCACCGCAGCATAGCACCACCTATATCATCGGTAGAACCTCCAAAAATGTTAAGGCAATCTGTCGGTGTGCACATATAACACAGTTGAACACAATAATCGAGACAGACACAATTCAGAGTTTCAGAGTATTGGAATAGATTGTATTCGAATACGGAGTAGCCGCGTAGCGTTACAATGGAACACCACACACTGACTCAACACATCTTAGTCAGACTTCAGTTTAAGTACATTATTACCCCCCCCCCCCAGGGGTGGGTCCTAACACATGCCAATGAGAGACAAGTCACAGCTGGTCAAATGTCAGTGGAACAGGCTTTGTTTATGATGTCCTTAAATATACAACTCAGGTATCCCACATATCCTTGACACCATGCTTTTGTTCTTGCTTAAATGTAAGTCGCTCTGGATTAAGAGCGTCTGCT
The DNA here is from genome assembly GCF_964188405.1 of Protomyctophum parallelum. NCBI lineage: Eukaryota > Metazoa > Chordata > Actinopteri > Myctophiformes > Myctophidae > Protomyctophum > Protomyctophum parallelum. The sequence continues at coordinate 45,028,730 of NC_139708.1, forward strand.
AAATGCCTAAATTGTAAATTGTAAATTGTAAATTGAACTATCGCGGTCAACGGTGTACGCTTCTTGGTGTAAAAAAAAAAGCATTCAATTATACATTTCCATTTGGATCATTTAGCATTTGCTCATTTCCAGCATGTCACTGTGTGAATATTAATCCTTTCTGTACGGGAACCCCTTTTGGTGTAACATAATGTAAATGTAAACATAATGTAAATGTACATAACATGATGCTAAAGCATCATGTTATGCTTTAGCTATTGAAAAATAGCAGATCTACAAGCTCATAGTGCGCCACCGAGTGGCGCGCTATGAGCTTGTAGGTCTGCTATTTTTTGATAAATCGTTAAAATGTGCCTCAAATCTTTCCGAAAATTGTCATGATTTAGAAAACATATATTTTTTTAATTTCGACGTCAGGCCTGAATAATAAGCTACGGCTCCTACAGGTAATACAGACCACAGACGTTTCAATTCAGGCAGCCAATTCTATCCACTTAAGCACTTATGCGACAATCGCCAAACTGCACGCTGCGAGCTTGTATCTGCTCCCACTGTTTGCTAAAGGAGTATACCATGAGGAACAGTGGGCTATGAGCCAACATGCTGTGATCCTATACATGAGATCAGACACTGAGACATAACGAGTGTGGACGTTTTGCGGAGTAGATTTTCACACTCACAGTTCAGTCGAGTCAGGATCTGGCCGCGGTGTGTATAAAGGAGGACGTGTCAGTAAAAAACACATATCACAAACATCTAAGTGAATAAAAGCACCAACATGAACAAAGAAAATGTCCAGTAATGCCTTTTAGAATCTTGAGGAACGGGGAGTTCCCCCCCCCCCCCCCCCCCCCCCTTAATGGCCCATGTCTTGACACCCGATAGGACAGCCGTGCAGCGACATCGAGTGCATGCACGCACTCACACACATAATGACAAAAACACACACGCAGACACGTGCACAGCATGAAGCTCACTTGCTCGTGTTCCCTTTATCTCCACTCCTCCTTATACCTCTATCTCTCCCTCACACTAATGCACGCACGCATGCACACCCGCACGCACACCCACACGCACCGTGTTCCGTGTACCAGAATTAGCAGTTGGCTGTGTTCCAGTCAGATCCGATCAATACTTCAGCCCTCAAAATAAAACAACCTCTCCTCTCCTCTCCTCTCCTCTCCTCTCCTCTCCTCTCCTCTCCTCTCCCCCCTCCCCTCCCCTCCTCCCAGGAAGACAAACGCTGTGACAGTGACAGCTCCAACCACAGCCTAGCCTGGAACTCACCTATGCTTTCTATGGCATAGGCAGCTCCTGGCAGGATCCGCTGGCAGAAACTGTGTGCAGCTGTTGGACATGAGACTAATTCATTAGAGCGACAGAGAGAGAGAGAGAGAGAGAGAGAGGAGTGTGTGTGTGTGTGTGTGTGTGTGTGTGTGTGTGTGTGTGTGTGTGTGTGTGTGTGTGTGTGTGTGTGTGTGTGTGTGTGTGTGTGTGTGTGTGTGTGTGTGTGTGTGTGTGTGTGTGTGTGTGTGTGTGTGCGTGTGTGCGTCAATTTAACAAAGGTGCAGACGATCAGAAATCAGCAGAGGGTGAGCAATGTTTGCGCTACTCTATGCCGTATTGAAGTGGACTCAGAGACTCCCTGGAAATAAAAACGTCTGGGTTTCCGAGGCTAACCACAGCCAGGCCCCGACAATACGAGATGGCTCCACTATAGCCGTAGTACGGCCCTCTATAGAACAAACAGAACACTGTTGTTGTAAAAATAGCATTCTCAAAATGCTTCACCTCTCCATCAGTCACCCGACCCTCTCTCTCCCCTTCCAGCATGCTCTCTCTCCCTTTTCTCTCTCTCCCTTCTCTCCCTCTCTCCCTCTCTCTCTCTCTCTCTCATATATGACACCTGTCTTCATCTCCACCTGCATCTCTATTCTTCCCCACACTGGAAGAACTACACAGAGACCGCTGAAACTCTGAACATTATGAAAGACACTTCCCACCCCGCTCACTCACTGTTTGAACTGTTTCCATCAGGCAGACGGCACAGAGTGATCAAGTCAGGGACCAACAGATTCAGTAACAGCTTCTATCCCACAGCGGTATAGTTGCACTCAATGCTGCTAAGAAATGATCTGCTGCTGCGACACATGTTTTGTTTTTCTGCTATCTTAAGTAAAATTACATGTTTGTGCAATATATATATGCCTATAGTGCTGCAGGGGTTGTGCAATAACAGGAAGTCATGCGTGTTTTGTTTTAGCTTTATGTTGTTTTGTGATATGATGCACTGATTGGTTGGCAATTTTGCAATGATAAATAAAGATCTATCTGTCTCTATCTATATCTATATATCTATCTATCTATCTATCTATCTATCTATCTATCTATCTATCTATCTATAACTTTATCTCCCTTCTCCATGTCTATGTCTCTGCCAACTGGCCACTAATACTAATTTGAGTATAGCCTATAATTGTGTCCTCAAAATCTGAGGAAGGAATCGTCCGTGCACGTATTGCACGCTGTGATTGGCTGAGCATTGCATAATGGGTGTGCCACAGGTCACCCGTTAAATATAAGTGTCAGGTAGAGGGGGGATAGAGAGAGAGAGAGGGGTAGGGATTGGGTATGTCATATCCCCAAAGGGATATGGACTAGTTTGAATAATTCATACATCCTGACTGACTGATGGCCACTCCTTATCGCTGGAGACTACGATGTATAGACATTAACACAATATCATCATCATCATCTTTACCACCATCCGTCATTCACACAATCAGTACATCCATTCCACTGTCCATCCATCATCAACACATCCATCCATCCATCCATCAGCTCATTCATCCAATCATCTGATCCACTCACTGATCCATCACTCATCCCGTATAGGTCCATCCATCCATCAGCCCGTTCATCCAGCCATCATCATCATCATCATCATCATCATCCCATACGACAATTGTCCCATCCGTCCACCCATGCATCTATGCATTATTCCATCCTTTAATGAATTGCATTTTTATAGCGCTTAAAGCGTGCTCAAAGCGCTTTACAATGGTTCATTCATACATTGGGAGGTGAAGCGGCGAACAGTCGACGCCAGCATCCTCACTTCACACATTCACACACCAATGGTGGCGAGCTGAGCTCAGCTAACACCGACCGACTCATTGGAGGCAATCTAGGGTTCAGTGTCTTGCCCAAGGACACTTCTACATGTGGACAGGAGGATCTGGGATTCGAACCGCCGACCCAGGGATCATTGGACGACCTGCTCTACCTCCTGAGCCACAGCCGCCCACCATGAGTGGTTCTCATAGTGGGGTCCGCAGACCTCCAAGGGCCCTTTGAGGGTGTGTGTGTGTGTGTGTGTGTGTGTGTGTGTGTGTGTGTGTGTGTGTGTGTGTGTGTTGTCGGATTTCCAGATATCCAGATTTGTCTGTAACCAGGCTATAACCAACCAGGGCCCAGTATGCAGACTAATATCCACTCAGTGAGATTAGTATCGCTATGCAAGGCTATACGTTGAGACTGCTTTAACTCACACCCCATCCCAAAGGCTCAATTTCCAGTGACGTAGCGTCTGTGGGGGCCGGAGGGCCAGGGCCCCCATGAGGTTTTTCGGGAATTGCACCCAACCGCACTGAAGACAGTCAAGACACTGTCCAACAGCGCCCTCCCCTGGCTAAACCAGGCATGGGCCCCCATGAGGATTATGAAAACTATTCGTTTATGTATGTAACCATACACAACCGTACACACACACGCATGCAGGCAGACAATCAACCAAGCATCCCTCCTGGGTCCTACCTGGTGTTGGTCATCTCCTCCCTCCCTCCTCCTCCTCCTCCTCCTCCCCCCTGGCTCTTCTCCAGGCCCAGCTTGGTGAAGATGCCCACCAGCACCATGACGGCCGCCACGCCGCAGATGATGTAGACGATCATGTGCGTGCGGTCGCGGTCGGGCTCCTCGTGCGCCTCCGTGACGGGCACCGCCGGCTTGCCCGTGTTGGCCCAGACGGGCGTGTCGTAGTTGGAGCAGGACGTCTGGTCCAGGCTGTGCACGCGGAACTGGCAGCAGAAGCGGTAGTAGCAGGAGCCGCAGCAGAACATGTAGACGCCGGCGTTGCAGTTGAACGGCGGGTCCCACTGGCCCATGACGTCGTAGTAGCCCCAGCAGCGGCTGCCGATGGACGGCACCGACGTCTCCTCGTTGGTCTCCGCCGCCGCGGGCGAGACGGGCGTTTCCAGCGCGGCCTGAGGCGAGCCCGAGGAGGGCCCCGATGTCCGGTTGTTTGCGTCGCCGTCGGAGGTCGTCGTGGTGGTCGTCGTGGGAGGTTGTTCCTGGGCGTACGCCCCCCCCCAGCACCCCGAACTACTAGTCCTCCATCCTCCCAGAGACGTGAGGACGCCCAGGAGGACGATCCAGAGGGACAGGCTCCGCCTCCTGGAGCCCATGCTGAGAGGGTGATGATGCGCGGAGGAGGAGGAGGTGGCCATCTTGGTTTTAATATAATTTATTTGAGCTGGGAGGGTTTATATTTCCAATATCTGCCGGGCGGGAACGCCTCGGGATCCCAGAGAATGGAGTTCTCTAATGTTGCTCTGGAGAGGAAGTCCGGAGCTCACTGGTGGAGCTGTTGCCCAGCGACCTTTGACGAGTCACAACGGGATTATCAAAGTTACTGACGGGCCCAAGATGAAAGGTCCCTGGTTTGAGAAAGGAACCAAGATCCCCCAAAAAATAAATAAATATAAGCCTCTAGTTTGTTCTCCAGGTCTCAGATGGCTGTTGCCACGGTAAAACTTTGTCTTTGTTTTGTGTTACTTCACACAGGCGGTGAGAAAGGCCAACTCCAGGATTCGAGGAGAAGTATGGCTTTCAGGTTAGCCTATATTCACGGCAGGAAACACCTGGAAGAGGAAAAAAAAGAGCATTCAGTCAGCATTGTGGGAGTTGGTAGAGTACACAGAATACCACTAATCATTACAGGATGCTCTAAAGAGCATTCAGTCAGCATTGTGGGAGTTGGTAGAGTACACAGAATACCACTAATCATTGCTCTAAAGAGCATTCAGTCAGCATTGTGGGAGTTGGTAGAGTACACAGAATACCACTAATCATTGCTCTAAAGAGCATTCAGTCAGCATTGTGGGAGTTGGTAGAGTACACAGAATACCACTAATCATTGCTCTAAAGAGCATTCAGTTAGCATTGTGGGAGTTGGTAGAGTACACAGAATACCACTAATCGTTACAGGATGCTCTAAGTACATATAAGTAATGTATAATTACAATTTTTTGGTATTTTTTCCCCAATTCCCAGTACGTTTACTTCTACTCCACTATACATCTCAGAGACAAATATTGTACTTTTACTCCACTGCATCAGTGGTTCTCAAAGTGGGGTCCGGGGACCCCTAGGGGTCCTAGAGGGAGTCCCAGGGGGTCCCCAGCTAAATGATAGTTTGGAACCAAAATGGACCCCTATGGGTCTGTAACTCTAAATCTTCAGAGATAAATTAATGTTGATTTTACAATTTATAAATTGGGTTTTCCAGAGATAGAAATGCAGCCGTAGACTAATGCATGTCAAACTGGGGGTCCTTGAAAGTAAACGGGTTGAGAATCAGAATATCTTCTCTCATATCTTTTCAAATGGGGGTCCGCAGGGCTAATTAGTGTGTTTGGGAACCACTGCACTACATGAATCTCAGTGTTAGTTCATACAGGGACACGCGAGTCGCATATACCGAAAGCTGTAATCGGCTGCCAGTCGGCTGCCAATTCTCATTCACATTCTCAGCTGAGCATTACGTCACTCATTCATTCTCCAATCAGAGCTCATATACGTCATTCTGCTTCACTACTACAGCTGCTTCTTGGACCACATGCAGCTGTCAAAGCTCTCCTCCACCACTCCAGCCTCCACCACCCCAGCCTCCACCACCCCAGCCTCAGTAAACTAGAATTCAATATTGATAAAGTAATCTAGAATTCAATGTTGATATTGCTCTAATCTGATTCATGGCTTTAACGTTAAAATGCATCGTTCAAGTTGTATGCTTCAAGTTTGAAGCATACAACTCCCTTTGGAGTGAGTGTGGAACTATAGTGGCCCTCTGGAGTGAGTGTGGAACTATAGTGGCCCTCTGGAGTGAGTGTGGAACTATTACTGTTACAGGATTCTCACTTGTGAGTCACCCTGTGGACTCACAAGTGCTTTTGAGGAAGACAGAGGAAGACGTGAGAGAAAAACAAATCAATCTCGCTGCTCAACATGCTTCTTAATGGAGCCAATGAGTCCCTGGTGAGCCAGTACTATACTCACAGACACAACAGAGTCTCTGTGTGTGTGTGTGTGTGTGTGTGTGTGTGCGTGTGCGTGTGCGTGTGCGTGTGCGTGTGCGTGTGCGTGTGTGTGTCCGTGTGTGTGTGTGTGTGTGTGTGTGTGTGTGTGTGTCTATATGGATACCTGGCTGCACAATAGGATATCTGTGGCGATATTAGGCCCTCGATAATGATAATATCAAACCATTCAATATATTGCGATATTCAATATATTATTGCAAGAGATTTCATCA
>NC_139708.1:45035518-45058018 GCF_964188405.1 Protomyctophum parallelum
TCCCGATTGGCCACACCAGTTCTCTGGTGTAGGAAATGGGCGTATACAATTGAGCCTCTCCAGACCGTAATCCGCCGGCAGGCAATTTTTTATTTGCCAACAGGCTGATTCGGTCTGGCTTATTAGCCAGGCTAGACAAGAGATCCAGCTGGCTCAAAACTTTGGTGCGCACACACACACACACACACACACACGCACGCACACACGCATGCATGCATGCCCACGCACGCACAGAGACCTTTTTATTTGGACGTGGACAGCGCTATACCCACTTACCATGAGTTATTCCCCCCGAATAGCCGTTGTGCTCAAGGGCACACGGTCTGCAGAATGAGCCACCAGGGAACATTTTCCATAAAGCATTCTATTGCTTTGGCCGTATTGTTCTCCATCGCCAGCTCTTTCTCTCTGTTTCATTTATTGTTCAGGCACAAACTGCGCTCTCCATCACAGCTCATGGCAGTCGCTGTTTAGTGTTTAGAGCACAAGATTTAAACCAGTGCACCAACCGAACGCAGCTGTTTCCAAATAGTGCTGGAAAACAGCTTTGAGATATTTGTACTTAAAAATAGCCAATCTACAAGCTCACAATGCGTCGCGTCGAGCTTGTACATCGGCTATTTTCAAAAGATTTCCATACATTTGAAAACTTGTGAAATGGGACATTGTACATAGCGAGTACTTTCTATTTTATTTTATTTTTTCTTGTCCACATTTAGAGTTCCATCATGGCAAGGTAACTACACAAACCAAACCTCTACCAAAGTGGTCTCGCACTTTAAGAGATGTTCCAAATATATACTGTACCACAAACAATGCATTCCCCAAATTGTGCAAACACTGGCCCTCACTCATTTGGATTATTGTCCAATGGTATGGTCTTCTAGTGCTGCAAAAAAGGATTTAGTGAAATTACAATTGGTCCAAAATAGAGCTGCACGTATTGCTCTGTGCTGTACAAAAAGAACAAACACCAACAGAATGCATGCCACTTTGGGATGGCCACTGATGGAGGACAGACTTCATATTTCCCTGCTGTCTTTTGTCAGAGGTATTATTTCATCTAAAGTTCCGGCTGTCCTGTATTGCAGACTGAAGTTCAGCTCTGATGAACACACCTACAATACCAGACATTCAGCACAAGGTCTTTTTACGTTTCCCATCTCAAAAACTAATGCAATGCAATACACAGTAATATATATAGAGCAATGAGAGAGCTGCATAGTCTTCCATCACAAATCAGACGGGCAACAAGTAAATCAGATTAAAAGAATAAAAATCTCATGTCACTTGCTTTTGATGATGGTCATTGAACACTGTTTAAAATATTTCATACTGTAACGGTAGGCTACTCAAACTGAAATTGTATTCATGGTTGCGATGTAATATTTATTACTGTAATTTCGGACTATAAGGCGCACCTGAATATAAGCCGCACCAGCCAAATGTAGGGAAAATCCCAAATATGTACGTATACAAGCCGCACCGGACTATAAGCCGCAGGTGGCCCCCTACTCCCTAGTGGCCGTTTCGTTAGCTCAGAGCCTTAGATGGCTCTGCGTTAGCTGTAAAAATCCATAGATAAGCCGCATCGTTGTATAAGCCGCAGGGTTCAAATCATGGGTAAAAAGGTGCGGCTTATATTACTTTTTTTATATTTAGTTTAGTATAGTTTAGTTTTTAACTGTTTTTCTTACAGTCTTGTCAAATGTATTTCATAATATGATGTAATGTATTATGTGTGGACCCGGCAGGAAGAGTAGCTGCTACTAAGGTAGTATAGCTAATGGGGATCCAAATAAACAAATAAACAGGGGGGCGCAAAAGGGGTCATTGAGCCCTTAAACGGACGACGTTGACCCCCTAGTCAAGTTTATATAGTTTTTCAAATGGCGCACGGCACTTACAGCAGCACAGAACGCACCGCTGCACACTGACAGACAGGTCACCGAGCGCACATAGGTTACTTATGCAAATGCTGCTGAGGACGATTCTAAAAACGCCTTCTGAAACCTGAGTGAAGACGTTCAAATTCTTATTCAAAAATGTTAAAATATGAATTATGTTGCTACATGTATAGACTAACTAATTCAATGCCTTGCTCAAGGGCACTTAAGCGGTGGTAATTTTTACGTGCCGGTCCGGGGATCCGAACTGGCGACATTCCAATATCAAGACCGCTCCGCAAATCGGTCGGCCTCCGCTGCCCCGTGTGTGTGTGTGTGTGTGTGTGTGTGTGTGTGTGTGTGTGTGTGTGTGTGTGTGTGGTAAATGTACATTATATAGCTACATTACCGTATAGACTAGGATTGCAGGCCCACAACAATCTACAGTTGCCACACGTTCTAAATGCCACACGTTCTAAATGACTTATACATATAGGTAAGTATTCACTTACAAGGTGAAGGCATCTTTTAACAGCACTACTAGAATACATATCAGTGTTTCCTGCAGGAAAAAGCTTTGGCATGGTGCAGGGGAGCGCGCGCGGCGAGAGCCACTGAGCCACTGGGGAGGCACTGGGGAGGTACTGGGGGGACACTGGGGAGGCTCTGGGGAGGTACTGGACATTTCATATCACACACACACCATGATTCACTAGCCCCCTAAAAAGAAAAAAAGAAAAAGAAAAGCTTGGCATGGCGCGATTTATTTCAAGCATGGCGCAGCGCCATGCCAACAACATTGTGCAGGAAACGCTGAAACATTTCACAGAATATAATATATACTGTACCAGTTTGCATTAAAACAATTGGTTGTGCATAGGCGGCTGCATAGGCACTTGTGAAACTATAGCCTATAGATTTATTGTATGGATGTGGAGTACTGGTGTTGCGCTGTTGTGAGGTGATGGAGTGGCGTGCGGAGATCTGCAAACTCAACACGGTGAACACGCATATAATAATATAAATGAAATGAGGGCTGAGGCTGATTAAGTTTGCAAATAACGGCCCATGGGCGCTTATATGGTACGAGGGCGGTTATTTGAAGGAGGCGGTTATTACGCAAAATGGTGTCAGAACCTGGGCCGTTATTAGGTGCTGGGCGGCTATTTGAGCATGGGCTGTTATTTGGTAATATACTGTATGTTTATTTTCTCAGTTGCTGTTGCTAGTCATGGCTGCCAGTTCCCACCTGATGTTGTGTGGGAGTCCAGACTGCTCCAGACCGTACTGACTAACTGCTAGCTTACATAATGTCTTGAGGCTCGGACTGAAGTCTAAGACATACAGGTCACCTGGTCTGTTGTCTGCTCCAAAGATGATGACACGATCTCCCAGCATGCAACAGCACATATTCTTCATCACATGTGGGCGTTTCCCTTGGGCTCAACCTTCTTCCAGGAGAAGGTTTCTGGGTTGAATCTCCACAGATCATTGAAGTAATGGTCATTTTTTAAATTACAGCCACCAAATATGTACAGCTCTCCACTGAAGGTAAAGGCTGAATGACTCCAGCGTCGTTCTGAAAGAAGCTGTGTAGAAGGTGTGTTCATCCAGTCGTTGGTCTCTGTGTCAAACATGGTGTTGTGGTACTGACCCAACCTCCAGTCCGTAAGTACAAACATCTTTGTCCCGATGATGGTGGCAGAGTGATCTGATGAAGCAGGAGGTGGAGTTCCTCTGGTGTTGATTAAATACCAGACCATTGTGGTGGAGTCCAACTTGTAGATGCCATTAGTGAGTCCAGTCTTGGTCAATCCTCCATGGATGAACATGACCTTCCCCAAAACACAGGCTGAGTGGTGGTACCTCCCCTCTGGAACGGTCCCAGAAACCTGTGGTTTGAACCATCTGTGGGCATCGACATCAAATGCATAAAGATGGTTGTAGTACTCATGTGTATAGTTTTTGAAGGCATAACCTCCCAGAGGTAGACAGTATATTCTATCAGCACAGCTGTGTGGCCACAGCGCCTGGAGGGAACCTCAAGGTGAGGTTCTCCTGTTCCAGGGGTCCCTGGGGTCAACTTCCTCCAACATAAAGACGCTGTGTTGAAGACGTGTACTTCAATGTGATCTCGTCTCTGGTTTCCGTCTCCTCCAAAGCAGTAGATCTCGTGTCCGACCACCACAGCAGCAGCCTGGTCCTTCCTATGTTCTCCTTCCAGATGTATCGTCCAGTGAAACATTTCACACAGCAGCTCCACCGCCAATGATCGTTGACAAAACTTGTTAGGATGAAGGCAACTCGGGTTCCCTTGTTGCAAATCACTAACTGATGTTTAGTGCATCGCACTGTTATTTATAAAGAACAATGATATGGTTGTGATGTCATTCCATGATTACGTCATATTGCAGGATAGCTATTAGCTAAAGACAATACTGCTGTCAATACTATGACGTCATTCCTCCATATTTGGGCATGGAGATGAATTGACAGGCAACATCCGGAACCGGACTGTTTGTGAGGAAGTGGACTGGCATGAATAGGAAGCGCCTCAAAACCACTCCACACCTAATCAAAACAAAGAATGCAGCTGCTCTGTTCTCCCAGCAAACAGGGTGGCTAGGCTACCTAGTTTCGTGGGACATTTGTGGTCGTAGTGACTACATCTGTCATTAAAATAAAAATGTTTTTTCAGCCATTTTATTAGTTTTAAGGGTAACTGTTGTATAATTGCAATATTACACTTGAGGGTGTGGTTTAACGTGATTATTGCCACTTCAGTGATGCTTGCGGAATTCGACTATGTCTCGTTCCTGACCGCATCCCTGTCGTGGCAATAATCTCGGGGGGGGGGGGGGGGGGGGGGGGGGACACTGGGGAGGCACTCGGGGGGACACTGTGGAGACACTGGGAGACACTGGGGAGAAACTGCAGCCACTGGGGAGACATTGGGGAGGCACTCAGGGGGACACTGGGGAGAAACTGCAGCCACTGGGGAGACATTGGGGAGGCACTCAGGGGACACTGGGGAGAAACTGCAGCCACTGGGGAGACATTGGGGAGGCACTCAGGGGGACACTGGGGAGACACTAGGGAGGCACTGGGGAGAAACTGCAGCCACTGGGGAGACATTGGGGAGGCACTCAGGGGGACACTGGGGAGGCACTCAGGGGACACTGGGGAGAAACTGCAGCCACTGGGGAGACATTGGGGAGGCACTCAGGGGGACACTCGGGAGGCACTCAGGGGACACTGGGGAGGTACTCAGGGGACACTGCAGGGGAGGTACTGGGGAGCCACTGGGCAGACACTGGGGGAGGCACTGGGGAGGTACTGGACATTTCATATCACACACACACCATGATTCACTAGCCCCCTAGCTTGGCATGGCACGATTTATTTCAAGCATGGCGCAGCGCCATCAACATTGTGCAGGAAACCCTGCATATAGGTAAGTATTCACTTACAAGGTGAAGGCATCTTTTAACAGCACTACTAGAGGTAAGTATTCACTTACAAGGTGAAGGCATCTTTTAACAGCACCACTAAGGTAAGTATTCACTTACAAGGTGAAGGCATCTTTTAGCAGCACTACTAGAGAACAAAATGTCCTTTTAGATCAACGTTCAGACTGAGACTTGTTGGCTGAGACTTGTTGTTGTAAAAATGCACCTCTGCCTCCCAGCGAGCCAGTCATCCGTGGCCCGCAATGGCAAATCAGCAGAATTACAAGAGCTCAGCCGTTCAGACCTCCCTCCCCCCCTATCTTCCCTCCAGCCGCCCTTCCTTCCCTCCCCCCTCCCTCCATCCCTCCATCCCTCCCCCCTCCCTCCCTCCATCCCTCCCCCCCTTCCTCCCTCCCTCCCCCCCTCCCTCCCTCCCTCCCTCCATCCCTCCCCCCCCTCCCTCCCTCCATTGCGCTCCAGTGAATCGCCCTTTGCGAGGATTCCTTTATCATTGTGGTTCCGTCGCATCGATACAGCGCTGATCTGCGTCAGCCCCCCTGTCTGCTCTCTCTCTCTCTCTCTCTCTCTGTCGCTGCGTCTCTCTGTCGCTCTCTCTCCGTGTCACACACAAACACGTACCGTCCATAATATATCTTTCTCTCACCCACACACATCCACCACCCCGTCCTCTCTCCTCTCCTCTCCTCCCTCACGCTCTCTCTCTCTCTCTCTCTTTCTCTGTCGCAACATGCCAATCATCTTCTCTATTCTCCCTGGCTTGCTCTTATACTTTCTATCTTTCTTATCTTTTCTTCATCCCCGTTTGTCTTTTTTTTATCCGTCACTTTTGTCTCTCTCTATTTGGGTCTGGCTGAATGGGGCCCGCACGAGGAGAAGCACAGGGCGTGTGCCGACGGCGGTATAATAATATTATATTTAATATATATATATAATATATATATGCAATGAAGGTTGCTTTGTATTCAAGACCTACAAAGAGATATTCTACTAACCCATTTTTGACCCGAGATCAGATTAAAAAAATGTCTTCTAAATCATGACAGTTTTCTGAAAAAGCTATGTTTAACTATGTCAGTCGTTCTTCGATTTTTCAAAAATAGCAGATCTACAAGCTCGTAGCGCGCCACTCGGTGGCGTGCTATGAGCTTGTAGATCTGCTATTTTTGAGTGGTGTAACCACTCCTACAACCAGCAATGTCCGTGCGTACATATGTGGCCATGAGCACGAGTATATGACTATAGAGGTGCTGTTTGCCAGAAACAGAGAGAGAGGTATTAGTGCTGCCTGTTGCCTGCTAATGAGAGAGAGAGAGAGAGAGAGAGAGAGAGAGAGAGGGGGGGGGGGACAGGGGGGTGGGGGGGGAGAGAGAGGGGAGTTGCACCACTCAGTTCACTCGATTTTCAATAGCTAAAGCATTTGCTAACACCAAAAGGGGTTCACGCCCAAAATGGGCTAATGCATTCTCCACCTGTGCATTCATTATTACTCCAGCTCAATCTGGGGGGAAAAAAGTACATCGATGGAGTGCCCTTGGCGCGAGCGATATAACCACTAACTGTGTGCACCGAGAGACCCATTCAATTAGGAACAACGTGTGCTTTTTTGAGTCTTTTCCAGGGCATTTACTGTATATTTCTCCCGCTCTTGGGCATTGTTAAAAAGAGGGAACTATAGAGCACTCAACTAGTTACACCCCAGTGTCTTATTTTAGTTTATTTGATCATCCTTCAGTTTCAAATGCAATATTTAAAGACAATGAATGGAAGCCGTTATGAAAACAAAACAAAACATGTGGATGTACTACTACACTCTCCATTCCTCCGTAGTTCATGTGGGCAGAAATCTCTCTGAGGTCTCCATTGTAAGATTAAGTCTCAGCATGACTTCTTTCAAGTAAAGACATCTTTCTATTAAAGAACAAGACAATTTACATACATAAAGACACCATGAAGACAAGAGCAATAGCGGTGGATATTGCTCTTGTCTTCATGTATGTAAATTGTCTTGTTCTTTGTGTCATGTCAAATGTGTGTATATGTGTTCTTCTGCATACTTGGCTGCTGTGTCGCAAGACAAATTTCAGTGTGAACTGAGAATAAAGTACTATATCATATCATATCACCCCATGCTTTCTCTGCCAGACACTAATATAATAATAATAATAATAATAATACTGCACTGTGCTGACACTGTACTTGCCGTGTTATAGAGATGCAACGATACAGATTTTTCAATTCCGATCCGATCCGATATATTCATTTTGAAATTTCCCGATATCCGATATTTGCCGATCCGATATTTGCTGTAGGCTACATAGCAAATCAAATAAATACAAAAAAATGCATTAACTTTCCATGAGCCATTTATTAATTGTACAAATGCCTTACATTTAAATTCAAAGAGGGGATGTTTATGGTTAAGTGTTTAACCTGTAAAAATAAGAATAAGAAGTGTTTAATTGCACTAAACTTACAATCTGAATGAATATTTGAGCTTCTGACAACAATGTCATGGTTTGGTAACTGAGCCAATTATATAAAGACGGATTTAACCGCGACGACGACGCACGCTTATTCTTCATCATCATCATCGTCACAGCAGCATTATTTTTCAATGGCAATTATAAAGTTACAAATATTTAATCACACGCTAAACAGCACGTGTGTGCAGTTAATATTTAGCAGAAGAATGGATTACAAGAGCAATCTCATCAACAACGTCAGAACGCAGCTCCACACAACTGAACTGCGCATGCAGTGACTTGACTGATCCGTGCGACGACGGGTAAACTGTATACTTTTATTACTGTTAAGTCTGTAAGTGATTCCATTCTATATTGCACCTTAGTGGGGCTTTTTTCTATAAACTGTGTGCAGTCTGTACATACTGAAGGTTGGATTCGCTCACTGCACTGTCTGTGCAGGACGGACTGTAGTAAACATTAAACACGTGTCCCCCTCCTGTATCGGAGCGTAAATCGTGGCGTCAAATCCGATCTCCGATACATTAATTAAGCTGGATCGGAGGCCGATCCCGATATAATATCGGATCGGTTGCAGGGTCTTTGTTTCTGACAAGCTTCCTCTAAAATAGCTTGTTGTTGCCGTGGGTGGTGGGGATTCCCCTTTGAACTATCGCGGTCAACGGTGTACGCTTCTTGGTGTTAAAAAAAAAAGCATTCAATTATACATTTCCATTTGGATCATTTAGCATTTGCTCATTTCCAGCATGTCACTGTGTGAATATTAATCCATTCTGTACGGAAACCCCTTTTGGTGTAAGCATCATGTTATGCTTTAGCTATGAAAAATAGCAGATCTACAAGCTCATAGCGCGCCACCGAGTGGCGCGCTATGAGCTTGTAGGTCTGCTATTTTTTGATAAATCGTTAAAATGTGCCTCAAATCTTTCCGAAAATTGTCATGATTAGAAAACATATATTTTTTTTAATTTCGACGTCAGGCCTGAATAATAAGCTACGGCTCCTACAGGTAATACAGACCACAGACGTTTCAATTCAGGCAGCCAATTCTATCCACTTAAGCACTTATGCGACAATCGCCAAACTGCACGCTGCGAGCTTGTATCTGCTCCCACTGTTTGCTAAGGAGTATACCATGAGGAACAGTGGGCTATAAGCCAACATGCTGTGATCCTATACATGAGATCAGACACTGAGACGTAATGAGTGTGGACGTTTTGCGGAGTAGATTTTCACACTCACAGTTCAGTCGAGTCAGGATCTGGCCGCGGTGTGTATAAAGGAGGACGTGTCAGTAAAAAACACATATCACAAACATCTAAGTGAATAAAAGCACCAACATGAACAAAGAAAATGTCCAGTAATGCCTTTTAGAATCTTGAGGAACGGGGAGTTCCCCCCCCCCCCCTCCCCCCCTTAATGGCCCATGTCTTGACACCCGATAGGACAGCCGTGCAGCGACATCGAGTGCATGCACGCACTCACACACATAATGACAAAAACACACGCGCAGACACGTGCACAGCATGAAGCTCACTTGCTCGTGTTCCCTTTATCTCCACTCCTCCTTATACCTCTATCTCTCCCTCACACTAATGCACGCACGCATGCACACCCGCACGCACACCCACACGCACCGTGTTCCGTGTACCAGAATTAGCAGTTGGCTGTGTTCCAGTCAGATCCGATCAATACTTCAGCCCTCAAAATAAAACAACCTCTCCTCTCCTCTCCTCTCCCCTCCCCTCCCCTCCCCTCCCCCCTCCTCTCCCCTCCCCTCCTCCCAGGAAGACAAACGCTGTGACAGTGACAGCTCCAACCACAGCCTAGCCTGGAACTCACCTATGCTTTCTATGGCATAGGCAGCTCCTGGCAGGATCCGCTGGCAGAAACTGTGTGCAGCTGTTGGACATGAGACTAATTAATTAGAGCGACAGAGAGAGAGAGAGAGAGAGAGAGAGAGAGTGAGAGAGAGGAGTGTGTGTGTGTGTGTGTGTGTGTGTGTGTGTGTGTGTGTGTGTGTGTGTGTGTGTGTGTGTGTGTGTGTGTGTGTGTGTGTGTGTGTGTGTGTGCGTGTGTGCGTCAATTTAACAAAGGTGCAGACGATCAGAAATCAGCAGAGGGTGAGCAATGTTTGCGCTGCTCTATGCCGTATTGAAGTGGACTCAGAGACTCCCTGGAAATAAAAACTGGGTCTGGGTTTCCGAGGCTAACCACAGCCAGGCCCCGACAATACGAGATGGCTCCACTATAGCCGTAGTACGGCCCTCTATAGAACAAACAGAACACTGTTGTTGTAAAAATAGCATTCTCAAAATGCTTCACCTCTCCATCAGTCACCCGACCCTCTCTCTCCCCTTCCAGCATTCTCTCTCTCTCTCTCTCTCTCTCTCTCTCTCTCTCCCTTTTCTCTCTCTCCCTTCTCTCCCTCTCTCCCTCTCTCTCTCTCTCTCTCTCTCTCTCTCATATATGACACCTGTCTTCATCTCCACCTGCATCTCTATTCTTCCCCACACTGGAAGAACTACACAGAGACCGCTGAAACATTATGAAAGACACTTCCCACCCCGCTCACTCACTGTTTGAACTGTTTCCATCAGGCAGACGGCACAGAGTGATCAAGTCAGGGACCAACAGATTCAGTAACAGCTTCTATCCCACAGCGGTATAGTTGCACTCAATGCTGCTAAGAAATGATCTGCTGCTGCGACGCATGTTTTGTTTTTCTGCTATCTTAAGTAAAATTACATGTTTGTGCAATATATATGCCTATAGTGCTGCAGGGGTCGTGCAATAACAGGAAGTCATGTGTGTTTTGTTTTAGCTTTATGTTGTTTTGTGATATGATGCACTGATTGGTTGGCACTTTTAATTTCGCAATTTTCGTAATTTTGCAATGATAAATAAAGATCTATCTATCTATCTATCTATCTATCTATCTATCTATCTATCTATCTATCTATCTATAACTTTATCTCCCTTCTCCATGTCTCTGCCAACTGGCCACTAATACTAATTTGAGTATAGCCTATAATTGTGTCCTCAAAATCTGAGGAAGGAATCGTCCGTGCACGTATTGCACGCTGTGATTGGCTGAGCATTGCATAATGGGTGTGCCACAGGTCACGCGTTAAATATAAGTGTCAGGTAGAGGGGGGATAGAGAGAGAGAGAGAGAGAGAGGGGTAGGGATTGGGTATGTCATATCCCCAAAGGGATATGGACTAGTTTGAATAATTCATACATCCTGACTGACTGATGGCCACTCCTTATTGCTGGAGACTACGATGTATAGACATTAACACAATATCATCATCATCATCTTTACCACCATCCGTCATTCACACAATCAGTACATCCATTCCACTGTCCATCCATCATCAACACATCCATCCATCCAGCCATCAGCTCATTCATCCAATCATCTGATCCACTCACTGATCCATCACTCATCCCGTATAGGTCCATCCATCCATCAGCCCGTTCATCCAGCCATCATCATCATCATCATCATCCCATACGACAATTGTCCCATCTATGCATTATTCCATCCTTTAATGAATTGTATTTTTATAGCGCTTAAAGCGCGCTCAAAGCGCTTTACAATGGTTCATTCATACATTGGGAGGTGAAGCGGCGAACAGTCGACGCCAGCATCCTCACTTCACACATTCACACACCAATGGTGGCGAGCTGAGCTCAGCTAACACCGACCGACTCATTGGAGGCAATCTAGGGTTCAGTGTCTTGCCCAAGGACACTTCGACATGTGGACAGGAGGAGCTGGGATTCGAACCGCCGACCCCGGGATCATTGGACGACCTGCTCTACCTCCTGAGCCACAGCCGCCCACCATGAGTGGTTCTCATAGTGGGGTCCGCAGACCTCCAAGGGCCCTTTGAGGGTGTGTGTGTGTGTGTGTGTGTGTGTGTGTGTGTTGTCGGATTTCCAGATATCCAGATTTGTCTGTAACCAGGCTATAACCAACCAGGGCCCAGTATGCAGACTAATATCCACTCAGTGAGATTAGTATCGCTATGCAAGGCTATACGTTGAGACTGCTTTAACACCCCATCCCAAAGGCTCAATTTCCAGTGACGTAGTGTCTGTGGGGGCCGGAGGGCCAGGGCCCCCATGAGGTTTTTCGGGGAATTGCACCCAACCGCACTGAAGACAGTCAAGACACTGTCCAACACCGCCCTCCCCTGGCTAAACCAGGCATGGGCCCCAATGAGGATTATGAAAACTATTCGTTTATGTATGTAACCATACACAACCGTACACACACACGCACGCAGACAGACAATCAACCAAGCATCCCTCCTGGGTCCTACCTGGTGTTGGTCATCTCCTCCCTCCCTCCTCCTCCTCCTCCTCCCCCCCCCTGGCTCTTCTCCAGGCCCAGCTTGGTGAAGATGCCCACCAGCACCATGACGGCCGCCACGCCGCAGATGATGTAGACGATCATGTGCGTGCGGTCGCGGTCGGGCTCCTCGTGCGCCTCCGTGACGGGCACCGCCGGCTTGCCCGTGTTGGCCCAGACGGGCGTGTCGTAGTTGGAGCAGGACGTCTGGTCCAGGCTGTGCACGCGGAACTGGCAGCAGAAGCGGTAGTAGCAGGAGCCGCAGCAGAACATGTAGACGCCGGCGTTGCAGTTGAACGGCGGGTCCCACTGGCCCATGACGTCGTAGTAGCCCCAGCAGCGGCTGCCGATGGACGGCACCGACGTCTCCTCGTTGGTCTCCGCCGCCGCGGGCGAGACGGGCGTTTCCAGCGCGGCCTGAGGCGAGCCCGAGGAGGGCCCCGATGTCCGGTTGTTGGCGTCGCCGTCGGAGGTCGTCGTGGTGGTCGTCGTGGGAGGTTGTTCCTGGGCGTACGCCCCCCCCCAGCACCCCGAACTACTAGTCCTCCATCCTCCCAGAGACGTGAGGACGCCCAGGAGGACGATCCAGAGGGACAGGCTCCGCCTCCTGGAGCCCATGCTGAGAGGGTGATGATGCGCGGAGGAGGAGGAGGTGGCCATCTTGGTTTTAATATAATTTATTTGAGCTGGGAGGGTTTATATTTCCAATATCTGCCGGGCGGGAACGCCTCGGGATCCCAGAGAATGGAGTTCTCTAATGTTGCTCTGGAGAGGGAAGTCCGGAGCTCACTGGTGGAGCTGTTGCCCAGCGACCTTTGACGAGTCACAACGGGATTATCAAAGTTACTGACGGGCCCAAGATGAAAGGTCCCTGGTTTGAGAAAGGAACCAAGATCCCCCAAAAAATAAATAAATATAAGCCTCTAGTTTGTTCTCCAGGTCTCAGATGGCTGTTGCCACGGTAAAACTTTGTCTTTGTTTTGTGTTACTTCACACAGGCGGTGAGAAAGGCCAACTCCAGGATTCGAGGAGAAGTATGGCTTTCAGGTTAGCCTATATTCACGGCAGGAAACACCTGGAAGAGGAAAAAAAAGAGCATTCAGTCAGCATTGTGGGAGTTGGTAGAGTACACAGAATACCACTAATCATTACAGGATGCTCTAAAGAGCATTCAGTCAGCATTGTGGGAGTTGGTAGAGTACACAGAATACCACTAATCATTGCTCTAAAGAGCATTCAGTCAGCATTGTGGGAGTTGGTAGAGTACACAGAATACCACTAATCATTGCTCTAAAGAGCATTCAGTCAGCATTGTGGGAGTTGGTAGAGTACACAGAATACCACTAATCATTGCTCTAAAGAGCATTCAGTCAGCATTGTGGGAGTTGGTAGAGTACACAGAATACCACTAATCATTGCTCTAAAGAGCATTCAGTTAGCATTGTGGGAGTTGGTAGAGTACACAGAATACCACTAATCGTTACAGGATGCTCTAAGTACATATAAGTAATGTATAATTACAATTTTTTGGTATTTTTTCCCCAATTCCCAGTACGTTTACTTCTACTCCACTATACATCTCAGATGTATCTCTTTTACTCCACTGCATCAGTGGTTCTCAAAGTGGGGTCCGGGGACCCCTAGGGGTCCTAGAGGGAGTCCCAGGGGGTCCCCAGCTAAATGATAGTTTGGAACCAAAATGGACCCCTATGGGTCTGTAACTCTAAATCTTCAGAGATAAATTAATGTTGATTTTACAATTTATAAATTGGGTTTTCCAGAGATAGAAATGCAGCCGTAGACTAATGCATGTCAAACTGGGGGTCCTTGAAAGTAAACGGGTTGAGAATCAGAATATCTTCTCTCATATCTTTTCAAATGGGGGTCCGCAGGGCTAATTAGTGTGTTTGGGAACCACTGCACTACATGAATCTCAGTGTTAGTTCATACAGGGACACGCGAGTCGCATATACCGAAAGCTGTAATCGGCTGCCAGTCGGCTGCCAATTCTCATTCACATTCTCAGCTGAGCATTACGTCACTCATTCATTCTCCAATCAGAGCTCATATACGTCATTCTGCTTCACTACTACAGCTGCTTCTTGGACCACATGCAGCTGTCAAAGCTCTCCTCCACCACTCCAGCCTCCACCACCCCAGCCTCCACCACCCCAGCCTCAGTAAACTAGAATTCAATATTGATAAAGTAATCTAGAATTCAATGTTGATATTGCTCTAATCTGATTCATGGCTTTAACGTTAAAATGCATCGTTCAAGTTGTATGCTTCAAGTTTGAAGCATACAACTCCCTTTGGAGTGAGTGTGGAACTATAGTGGCCCTCTGGAGTGAGTGTGGAACTATAGTGGCCCTCTGGAGTGAGTGTGGAACTATTACTGTTACAGGATTCTCACTTGTGAGTCACCCTGTGGACTCACAAGTGCTTTTGAGGAAGACAGAGGAAGACGTGAGAGAAAAACAAATCAATCTCGCTGCTCAACATGCTTCTTAATGGAGCCAATGAGTCCCTGGTGAGCCAGTACTATACTCACAGACACAACAGAGTCTCTGTGTGTGTGTGTGTGCGCGTGTGCGTGTGCGTGTGCGTGTGCGTGTGCGTGTGTGTGTGTGTGTGTGTGTCTATATGGATACCTGGCTGCACAATAGGATATCTGTGGCGATATTAGGCCCTCGATAATGATAATATCAAACCATTCAATATATTGCGATATTCAATATATTATTGCAAGAGATTTCATCAACATTATAAACACGACAACACCCGTCACTGAAATAAGCATAAAAGGCAAAAATCTGGAATTAGTGATACCTTGCGTTTTTGTCACCTCACTCACAACCCCCGTCACTCTGACACGACGCCTGACTCAGATCCCTGTCGCTCTCCACAGGTAAGCCTATTTTAGTTTTAGTCTCTTGAATAGTCTTCACTTAGTTTTAGTCACATTTTAGTCACCCGGAATGTTTTAGTGTTTAGTCTAGTTTTAAGTCGACTAAATGTCATGCAATTTTAGTCGACTAAATCTACGGGTGATTTAGTCGACTGAAATGTGTTTTGGTGGGCCTTGATGCCACCGTAATGACAGATTTTATACTTTTATACCGATCTACAAGCGTTTTCAGCATGCAACCATGTGTAAAATGACTTGTACTGGATCTCTTGTCCACTAGTCCCTTCCTAACATTTTAGTCTAGTTTTTATTTCATGACGAAATTGTCGATATATTTAGTCTTAGTTTTAGTCGTCGTAGCTTAGTTTTCATTTAGTTTCCATTTAGTTTTCGTCAGTGGAAAAAGGTAGTCGACGGACATTTTTCGTCTTAGTTTTAGTCGACAAAAACAACACTGCTCCCCAGGTAAGCCCCCAGGTCATCGTGAAATCACATGACATCAGTCCCCTGCTGGTCCCCCCCCCCCCCCCAGGCATGCCCCCAGGTTCGTGACATCATCTGTGACATCAGGTGAAAAAGTTCCATACCCAGCATTCCCAGCTGATACCCTAATACAATTCCTGTTATGCCCATATAAGGAGATCCCTGACTGTGATCAATATTAAGCCCATATGTGGGAATGCCAATACATATGATCGTATTGTGACATGTCTCATGATAACCACTGTGGTTGCCGCCAAGGTCACAGTTAACTATGGAATCATGCATTTCCCGTCAAGTCAGTCAAAATCCCCATATATGGAGAAAGTCCCATATATGGTGCCCATTCAGGTCTCGTCACAATGCATGACATCATCAGGGATGGAGGTCCCTGATGTCATAGTAATATATCGTAGTATTGCGATATATTGCGATATCGATATTTTTTGCACAGCCCTAGTGTGTGTGTGCGTGTGTGTGTGTGTGTGTGTGTGTGTGTGTGTGTGTGTGTGTGTGTGTGTGTGTGTGTGTGCATGTGTGTGTGTGCATGTGTGTGTATGTGCGTGCGTGTGTCTGCTGGTACACAAACAAAACACCAACAAAAACTCACTATACTAATGTGAACAATTCTCACCTTGTTTTCTTTTACAAATGCCATGTGATGTCGGCCGCACGCAGACAGGCAGCGGCTATTTGGAGGGACTCCAGCCTATAAGAGGGCGTGTCACCCTGGTCACCCAACCAAAGAACTAAGAGGGCGTGTCACCCTGGTCACCCAACCAAAGAACTAAGAGGGCGTGTCACCCACACCCACCAATGAACTTGCCCCGTGGCATTCCCACGAATAATCTCTCCATTGATGAGCGGCGGCCGCACGTAATCCGTTACTCTGGCCTGGCCTGGCCTGGGGGGGCGACGGGGGGGGGGGGCTTTTGGCTATACCGAAAGCGCCAACAGAGACTCCTCACGACAAAAAGAAACGATGAACAAACAGATGAGTATACGGGACAGAAAGTCAATTAGCTCCCGAAACACGAATCCACGGAAGAAGAGACTATATTCCGGTATATATGTGGGATGACAGACAGACAGATACTGGACACAAAACTACTTGTTGTGGGGGAAACACGTTGGTGGAACTTTCAGGTATAATCCCTGGACGACGGGTCCCTCTGCAAAATCCAAGAGTCCTGATCAGGTGTCCCCGTTTTCCTACTCCGCAGATTAATGTGCCTCCGTCGGGCTCCACAGCTCTTCAGCTCACCTTTGCTGTTGAAGCCTTTGGATGTTTGAGGGCGACGGCATCGTTGAGGGTTTCTCTTTTATGTGGTCGTTTGTTTCGTCCTCAGTAAAAAAAAGTGTTCAAAAGGGTTCAAGTTACTCTGCGGGGTCCAGTTTCCCTTCCCGACGGTCCGTCGCTGGTCAACAAGTTTGTCAACGCTTCCACCAACGCATCGTCCCAGAGAAGAGATCCCCGCGATGATTATTATACAGTCCCTGTTTGTAACGTCCCCTTGCACCTGAGGCAATCTCTCTCCCTCTCTCTCGTGCGTGTCTATATATATGTGTGTGTGTGTGTGTGTGTGTGTGTGTGTGTGTGTGTGTGTGTGTGTGTGTGTGTGTGTGTGTGTGTGTGTGTGTGTGTGTGTGACGCGTGTGTGTGTGTGTGTGTGTGTGTGTGTGTGTGTGTGTGTGTGTGTCTGTGGACTCCTGTTGCTCAGTTTTTTTGGGCTGGCGTCCGGCTATATAATGCGCGCGCACACACTCTTGGTTTTTCCCCGCAGGTCTCTGGAGTGGAGCCTGGGCCACCGGTGGAGTGGAGCCTGGGCCACCAGTGGAGTGGAGCCTGGGCCACCAGTGGAGTGTATAGTACACAGTGGAGTATATATATGCACTGACGTAGAACGCCACAGATGTTGCTGTTAGTCCTACAAGTGCCGAGGCTCAGGGGAGAGGAGAGGAGGGGAGGGGAGGAGAGGGGAGGAGGTTGGCGATGCTATGGTGGAACGTCTCTAAGCTCAGTGAGAGGAGACGCTGGTGGTGGTGTTGCTGCCTGCCGACCGTGCTCAGAAAAATCCAACGCTCAGCGCATAGAGATTAGAGAAAGGCAGTGGAATAATAACCGGATTGGACTGTCCCCCATTTTTTTTACAGGATTTGCAACTATTGTCTTTCTATTGTCTTTTCTTTTTTGCCATGTTTTTAATTTTCCACCCCACACGGATTCAAACTTTGTATGCGGTGTGATTGTATTCACACTCTCTCTCTCTCTCTCGCTTTCTTTATTTCTTACTGCCTGTCTGTCTCTGTCTCAACTTACCTCTTTCTCTCCTTATCTAGCTCTCTCTCTCTCTCTCTCTCTCTCTCTCTCTCTGAATCTGTACCAGTCAGCTTCCAGCAGACTATCAGTAGCAGGGCATGCAGCTGTGTTATCGTTGTAGTTCTTGGAAGTCAGAGAGCCTGTGAAATGCCCTCTGTGTTCCTTCAGTCTGCTGGGGGAATATCAGTGGAAGTCAGAGAGCCTGTGGAATGCCCTCTGCTTTCCTTCACACTTCTAGCACGCTCTCCCAAACGCCTGCTTCCCCGTGCAGCCCCTAGCAGCACCGTTCTTTGGAGGGACGGAGAGGCAGGAATGTGCAAGATTGCGACAAACTACAAAAAAAGCCCAAACCCAAAGACAGTAGAGTGGCACAGTAGAGGGGAGACCAGGAAAAATATCATATCCTGTTTTCACGAGAAGCTTCCGGAACGAATACAAAAAGAAAGAAGAGAAAATGTATAGGACTGCAGCAAAACGTGCCTTGGCCGGGATACTGCCGTTTAACATGAGCCAAATTAGAAAGAAAGAAAGAAAGAAAAAAGAATAATTAAAGCCTAAAATGTCCCGTTTGAATTAATGCAAATATCTCGTCTTCTCTATAGAGAGAGAGGGGGAAGAAAGAAAGAAAATACAAATCTCAAGGCATTAATATGCAACAGTTTTTAACATCAATCTGCTGCATATTAAAGCATGCCAATCAGATTTGGTTATGCAATAATAAGGGGACTCTCGCCTGGCCGAAAACAACAACAGCACAACAGTCCATGTCCGGCTGCAGCTTCTCTGAAAACAGGCATAATTTGATATATATGTATAGGAGTTTTAGATATATATCACATGTATGTGTTTTCACTGTGGTGGTGGTGGTGGTGGTGGTGGGACGATGCTCCAAGGTGGAAAGTGGGTTTATTTATTGTTAATATTCCATATCCTCCTCGTCCGTTGATGTTGGTTCTTCCTCAGTGAGTGTATTCCGTTATTGGCGGCTCCTTCTCCCCTCGCTCCGCTCCGCTCTGCTCAGCTCCGCGTCAGGTCTTTGTCCTCAGCCACTGCTGATGCCTCTACAGTATACCTCTCTCTGCCAGGACTGGATCACAATATGACTCTCTCCCTCTCTCCTGATCTCTCTCTCTCCTCCCTCTCTTTTACTCCTCCCTCTCCCTCTCTCTCTCTCTCTCCCCCCTCTCTCTCTCTCTCTCTGTGTGTCTACTATGTCTCTCTCTCTCTCTCTCTCTCTCTCTCTCACTGACACTTGCTCACTCTTTTGCGAGCGAATGATGAGCGCACATCTTGCGCGTTACTCTAATCGCGCCTCTTTCTCTCTCACACACACAGACAACCCCCCCCCTCTCTCTCTCTCTCTCTCTCTCTCTCTCTCTCTCTCTCTGTGTCTACTATGTCTCTCTCTCTGTATCACTATCATCTCTGTCCTGTGTCTTTCTTTCTTCTGTTTATCCTTCCTTCCTTCCTTCCTTCCTCATTTTATTTTTACCCCATTCACTGTTCTCTTGTCTCTCTTCAACAGATGAGTGCAGTGGTGCTCACTGAGGCAGAGGTGTGTGTGTGTGTGTGTGTGTGTGTGTGTGTGTGTGTGTGTGTGTGTGTGTGTGTGTGTGTGTGTGTGTGTGTGTGTGTGTGTGTGTGTGTGTGTGTGTGTGTTTGCGCTAATACCTCTGCACCTCTCAGTCTTTGTGAGAGGATGTCTGGAACATGTGTGCAGAGAGAGAGAGAGAGAGAGAGAGAGAGAGAGAGAGATGAAAGAAGAGGAAGTGTGAGAGGAACGGAGAGAATAAGGGAAGGAGAAGAAGTCCCAGAGAATTAAAAGAGAGAATGGAGAGCGAGAAAGGGAGAGATATAGTGAGAGGGAAACAGAGAGGGAGTCGGTCTGAGAGGATGATAGAGAGAGCATAGAAGAGGGAGAGAAAATAGAGAACGAGAGAGGGGACAAGGGGACCGCCGAGAGGGGGGAGGGGAGAGAGAGAGAGAGAGAGAGAGAGAGAGAGAGAGAGAGAGAGAGAGAGAGAGAGAGAGAGAACATGGGAGGGGATTAGGAGCCATGGGGATAGCAGGTGGGATAGGAAGTGACAGGGAGGAATGAAGACAGGTGGGGGGGGGGGTCCAAAAGAAGAAGATAAAATGACCATATTAGGCTCAGCAGGGACGGAGTAAATGAGAAGAACGCAGAACACACCAGGGCGAATACGCAGAACACACCAGGGTGAATACGCAGAACACACCAGGGCGAATACGCAGAACACACCAGGGCGAATACGCAGAACACACCAGGGTGAATATGCAGAACACACCAGGGCGAATACGCAGAACACACCAGGGCGAATATGCAGAACACACCAGGGCGAATACGCAGAACACACCAGGGTGAATACGCAGAACACACCAGGGCGAATACGCAGAACACACCAGGGCGAATACGCAGAACACACCAGGGTGAATATGCAGAACACACCAGGGCGAATACGCAGAACACACCAGGGCGAATATGCAGAACACACCAGGGCGAATACGCAGAACACACCAGGGCGAATACGCAGAACACACCAGGGCGAATACGCAGAACACACCAGGGCGAATATGCAGAACACACCAGGGCGAATACGCAGAACACACCAGGGCGAATACACAGAACACACCAGGGCGAATACGCAGAACACACCAGGGCGAATACGCAGAACACACCAGGGCGAATACGCAGAACACACCAGGGTGAATACACAGAACACACCAGGGCGAATACGCAGAACACACCAGGGCGAATACGCAGAACACACCAGGGCGAATATGCAGAACACACCAGGGCGAATACGCAGAACACACCAGGGCGAATACACAGAACACACCAGGGTGAATACACAGAACACACCAGGGCGAATACGCAGAACACACCAGGGCGAATACACAGAACACACCAGGGCGAATACACAGAACACACCAGGGTGAATACACAGAACACACCAGGGCGAATACGCAGAACACACCAGGGCGAATACGCAGAACACACCAGGGCAATACGCAGAACACACCAGGGCGAATACGCAGAACACGCCTTCATCAGAACACACCAAAACACCCCAAAGCAAAAAGGAGGTGCACTGCTCAATATTTTATTGAGCAGTGCATTTAGTTTCTAAGCCACCAACGTTAATTCCATCTGAATATTCATTACTAACTTTCCCTTTTTTGTATTGCAAAACAAACAAACCCAGCACTTTCCTTTCATGGCTCTCTCTCTCTCTCTCTCTCTCTCTCTCTCTCTCTCTCTCTCTCTCTCTCTCCCTCTCTCCCTCTCTCCCTCTCTCCCTCTCCCTCTTTCCCTCTCTCCCTCTCTCTCTCCCTCTCTCCCTCTCCCTCTCTCTCTCTCTCTCTCTCTCTCTCTCTCCTGCCCCATTATATTCTGCAATGTTTGTGAATCCATAACAGGGTGCATATTATTGATAACCTTGTCCCGTTCCGGGGGTCCCTGGACAAACTACTGTACTCAGCACTGTAACAAGAAAAAAATTTGCAATCCTACGTTATAAACAATACAATCAAAGCAAAGCAAAGGTACTATGTTTACCCAGGGTAACTGGACTAAGCTCAAGAACTTGTTTACAGCCAGGCCCTGCTCATAGAACATTTCATGGTAGGGGTTCAATGACTTGCTCAAGGGCACTTCAGCGGTGGTAATTTTAACGTGCCGGTCCGGGGATTCGAACTGACGACCTTCCGGTATCAAGACCGCTCCGCAAACCGTTCGGCCACCGCTGCCTCCACGTAGGAATCGTAGTACAGAAAAGATAATCATAACAGCGGTCGCAGCCTCAGACCAGAGACTTTTAGAGAGAGAGTGCGGCGTCACCGAGGCAGGACACGTGACCCATACAGTACAGTGACCAGCTGAAGCCCCTTGAAGTGAACGGCGTTGTCGCAACTCTCTTATCTAACGCAACGACAATTACTGGAGGTTAGGAGGCTGTATGTTCACAATGAAGTATACAAGACGTCGACTATAAGCTACAGAGACTTTCATGTTTTTTCAGTTTTCAATCCATATCAGATCATGGATTGACCAATGGAGTCCCAAATGCACTACAAACCCTTTATTTGTGTTAGTATACGACAATGAGGGATTTAATTGATCTATTCCACTGCTATAGGTTGGTTTTCCAGCTGACAGATTCTCCATCTATTCCACTGCTATAGGTTGGTTTTCCTGCTGACAGATTCTCCATCTATTCCACTGCTATAGGTTGGTTTTCCAGCTGACAGATTCTCCATCTATTCCACTGATATAGGTTGGTTTTCCAGCTGACAGATTCTCCATCTATTCCACTGGTTTTCCTGCTGACAGATTCTCCATCTATTCCACTGCTATAGGTTGGTTTTCCAGCTGACAGATTCTCCATCTATTCCACTGGTTTTCCTGCCGACAGATTCTCCATCTATTCCACTGATATAGGTTGGTTTTCCTGCTGACAGATTCTCCATCTATTCCACTGGTTTTCCTGCTGACAGATTCTCCATCTATTCCACTGCTATAGGTTGGTTTTCCAGCTGACAGATTCTCCATCTATTCCACTGCTATAGGTTG
>NC_139708.1:45063018-45067384 GCF_964188405.1 Protomyctophum parallelum
ATTGCATAGTGCAGTTTAAAATAGTCCATAGAGCTCATGGGTGCCATTTAGGACTTCAAATAATATTACTAATCATATTACAGTTTTATGAGCTGGGGGCGTGTTGTATGTCATATTGCAATTTTGGGCTTTCGACACCCCGTGGATTGCGCAAAACGGCCTTGAATTAGTCATGGGTGTGTTTAAGGCGTGTTTGAGACGTACCCAATCAACATGTCCGTACTATTCTCTTTACCAGTCAGCTGATGTCACATACGGAATGCACACTTTGGGGATCGTGGTATTACATTTATTCAGGCTGGCACCATAGAAGACATGACATGACTTTGTCACATTTGTGTTAATTATTCCTATTGCACTGCATGCTGTCACCTTTATGCCTCAAAATAATTTGTTTCTATTGAAAAACACCAGTAAAATAACGTTTATTATATTTTATTTCATTCAAGTCATGATGAAGGAATGAGTTGAATGCTGCTGCTTAATGCTGTGCCTGTGGCCCCGATGGTATATGGTATTCGCTCTTAGCATTTTATTGAAGAAGACTTGAATCGGGTGTGATACAGCATATGAAAGCAAACTTCCCATGGATTATGGAGATGTTTTTATTTATTTTTAAGGTTGAGAAATGAAAGAATTATGGCCGTTTCTAATCTCATCATTTTACAAAAAAAGACGCAAAAGAGGCTGTTGCCATGTCTCATAGAAACAAGTAAATAGGTCTATAAAAATAAGCGCATATAACAGGGGTCTGTAACCTATTTTAAATGAAGTGCCATGTTTTTATTTTCTAGATAGTGAGTCTGCCATATCCAGATTAATTTTAATGACACCACATTAAAATAAAAAAACATATTTTGATTGTCCACAAATATAAAGTTCTTCCTTCTTTTTAAATATGTTCTTGCACATTGTTATAATGATCATTATATATATCCCCCTGCAGTCAGAGTTCATAGTTTTAATGAATGAATATGATTCATTGTGAGCTGGTATAGCTCTGCTATTTTCAAAAGTAATCTTGGAAATTTTTTATTACATTTTTGGATTAGCCGCCGTCCTTAGTTGGGCAAATGCATTCATCTGGGGATCCTTGACATGGGAATGTGCTGTGTGAGGATCACTGGTTTAAACAACATTAGGAGAAAAGCCCAAATAACCACTTTAGAAACAAGAAAAGCAACCACAAAATAGTACAACTACCAATATTTACAAGCAACTTTACAGAAAAAGAACCCGCTTATAATAAACAGACATGGCAACACTCTAGCAGCCTCCCAGAGCCGCTCAAGTGTAAAATCAAACAGTGCTTGTTGCGTTTATGAGGTGGTCAGACCCACGTCTAATCGTTATGCGCCGAGTGTTTCTAGGTCAAGGGGCTTAATAGCAAATTGCGCAAAGCGAAAATAATTAACATATGGACACTCCCACAATGCTAAAATATTCAGGAACGCCGTATGCCATTATGTGTGTGCGTTCAACACGGGCCGAGTGCGTTCAACACGGGCCGATATGCCTTTCATAATACCATTGTGCTCAGAGCGAGGGCAATTTATGTATTACCCCATTGTAAAACGGATCTTCAAAATGGCACCCCATATGTCTAAGGCTAAACTGGCTAGTATTTATCCTGACGTAAGTCCTACCTGTGACAAGAGCGGTGATGCAACTTTGATCCATCAGTACTGGATGTGTCCAAAATTACAACCATTTTGGGGGAATGTGTTCAAGACTCTATCCAACATTCTACACCAAAATCTACACCCAGATCCCTTAGTAACTCTCCTTGGCACTGCTGGAAGGGATGACCTTCCTCTAACACGCATAGAGTGTCGTATGGTCGACTTTGCCTTATTGCTCGCTAGGCGTGCCATTCTGCTCAAATGGAAGGATGCTGCCCCGCCCGTGCTCCGTCAGTGGCTTCGTGATATAATGTCCTGTCTCCAGTTGGAGATGTTAAGGTTTTCAATTGCCGGCTCTGAAAAAAAGTTTTACAAAACCTGGGGTCCGTTTATGACATTCTACCACAACACACAAACGGTATAGTGTGCCGTGCCTATGCCAAACCACAACAGAAACAAAACCTGCTTTATTTTATTATTTTATTTTTTGTAATTATGTATGCATGTGTTTCGTGTATATGTGTATATAGATATATGTATTTAATTTTGACTGTCTTTCCGACTATCCTTGGGATTGTGGGTGGGGGGTGGTTGGGATAGGGGATAGAGTTTTATTTTGTATTTTCATATTTGATATGTCTACTCTGTTTAATACATGCCCCTGGGTTTGTCACAAAAACTTTAATAAAAAAAAATACAATCGTGTCGCGCTGCGACGCATTGTGACCTTGTAGATCGGCTATTTTCAGCATGCAACTACGTCTAAAAGGCCTTGTCTTTTACTGATATACCGGATCTCTTGTCCACTATAGTCCCTCCCTAACATTTTTGTCTTATAGTTTTAGACATCATAGCATAGTTTTCATTTAGTTTCCATCAGTGAAAAAAGGTAGTCCTATAGTCGACGGACATTTTCTAATAGCGCTCGTCTTTCACTCCATCCCCTTCTCCCCTTATTCTCCCTCTCCCTCTCCCTCTCCCTCTCTCCCTCTCTCTCTCTCTCTCTCCCCCCACATGCACAGCTCATGCTCTCACGGCCGCACGACAGATTTATAATAATAATAATAATAATAATAATAATAAGTGTTAAAATGAAACACATCGTCTGGCTTTCAGCATGAGATTGAGAGACTGCTCTTCCTGTTGCACATTGAGCAGGGTATAGCGATAACCAGGGACGTGCACACTATATAGACATCAAAGGGGGCTTCAGCCCCTGCCCTTTTACTCGACTGCCCTCTCCAAACCACGAATGCAGCTTTTACTACAAGGTTAAAGAAATGCAACATGCCCCTCCTCTCCTTTCCATGTCATGCCGGAAGGCAGCGTTCAGTCTCCTGAACGTGAACACAGCATTTTGCGCTGAACAAATGTGTTTAGAAATCCATCTCGTTACGCCGCATCTCCACTAGCTAAAGAGTGCTGGGTTGCGCCCCGAAAATAGCTGATCTACAAGCGCTGTGAGCTTTTATATTAAAGTCTAACTCAAGTTGATTAGGTGATGTAATGGTGACGTCAAACAAACGGTGCAAACACAAACATTGAACACCACTAACAATAAAGAGACAATGTGACGTTCAGTGTCAATGGCGTTTACAAAACAAGCATTGAACTGAAGACAAACATTAAACCTGTGTACTGTATAGAGCGTCTCAGAACCGCCCCCCTCGAGAGACCCGGAAAATAAATCGCCGTTCATTTTCCTCATAGGCATTTCTTAAAGTATTTATTTAAAGACGGTGACGCCGCGGACAAAGCCAACTCGGATCGTGACAAATCATGACAATGAACACAATATTTTTGGCCGATCAAATCATTAGAAAGAAGAAAATAAAGGCAGGAGACAACACCATTTGTTTTGTTTTTCTTCTTATAAATTATTTGATCGGCCCAAAACATTGTGTTCATTGTCATGATTTGTCACGATCCGAGTTGGCTTTGTCCGCGGCGTAACCGTCTTTAAATAAATACTTTAAGAAATGCCTATGAGGAAAATGCATTGGGATTTATTTCCTGGGCCACTCGTCGTTCTGAAAGGGGGAGGGACTGGACACAGGAGGGGGGCAAAAGCCATATTTGAATTAACCCCTTTTGGTGTTTCAAGCATTCTGTTATACTTTAGCTATTGGAAAATAGCAGATCTACAAGCTCATAGCGCGCCACCGAGTGGCGCGCTATGAACTTGTAGGTCTGCTATTTTTGAAAAATCGTAAAAATGCGACACAAATCTTATATATATCGTATATTATTCTTTCAGAGCGAACGTTTTTTTTTATTTCGACGTCAGGCCTAAATGGGTTAAGTGAAATCACTGAATATACCTTTAATGGCAAGATGGCCATGGTCAATATGCATCGCCCCTTTCCTCCTCCCCCCCTCCCCCCCCCCCCCCCCCCCCCCTCCGGCCATGCACCTGAATAAAACATGACCGGGTGTGTAGGAGGTGTGTGTATAACCCAGACCCCTCCTCATCTCCTATCCATCTCTTTCACCTCCAGTCTTCCCCGCCACCCTCTCCACCTCCTTAATATTCCATCCAGACCCCCTGTACTGATCCCTCCCTCTCTCCCTCACCCTCACCCTCTCCCTCTCCCTCTCCCTCTCCCTCTCCCTCTCCCTCCCTCTCTCCCTCACCCTCACCCTCTCTCCCCCCCTGTAACGATCCCTCTCATCTCTCCTCATCCGCCTCCCAGTCCTCTCATCATTCCTCCTCCTGCTCTCTCTCTCTCTCTGCCTCAATTCCA